>NC_065506.1:5295807-5314978 GCF_006386435.1 Epinephelus moara | reverse complement strand
ATTCCTACACGGTTCATACTACATTTTTGAAAAAAGCCTTAAATGAAAGCTGAGAGTCTGCACTTTAAGCAGGTATTCATTGTTTCATTTAAAACCCATTGTGGTGGTGTACAGAGCCAAAATGACGACAACTGTATCATTGTCCAAATATTTATGGACCTGACTGTATGTGTTACCATGGTTACATGTATGCATTAGCATACATTGGTTGTGGGATATACATGGCCTTTATCAGGATCAATTATGAGATCATGGACACATTTCACAATCAGCAGATGGATTTATTATTGGTTTAGCTGTTGAAATAACGCTAAAATCACATATCTGTTATAAAATCCTGTGGTTGGTTCCTTTTCTTTCACACCACAGATGGACCTCACCAGAGTCTGTTTTGGAAGGAGACCGAGACTCACCTTTTCGAGAGGTCTCAGTTTGGTTGTTTGGTCTGCACCAGTGTTAGAACCAGTGTTAGACTGACGGCTGTCACACGAGCCCAAATGAACCATTCAAACCAAAAGCACCTGAGTTCCTTTTAACCGAACCAAACAGGTTAGGTGTGAAAGCACCCTTACACTACTGAAAATCAAGAAGGCCCTGCAACTCCCAGTTAAACTTTGACGATCCCTAGTGGGGTGAGGCCCCCAGGTTAGGAAAGCAATAGCGGTTAACTATAGCCATTTCCAAACAGTTTAAGATTATACTAAAGAGGTCTAGGATCAGATAAGTGTATTTATGAAATATTTTAACTTTGAAAAGGGTCAGATTTGACCCAAACACGAGGGTTAATGTGTGTAAACAGAATTGGGAAAATAGGACCTTGGAAACAACAATTTATGCCAACATATGCTAAGCTAGCATAATGGACATAACATGACAGTGAAAAGTTGCACATTTTCTCTGATTTGTTAAAAATATTCTACACTAAAACAAGCAATACATAAGTCTAATGTGGTTTTATTTTGAAAATCCTAACCAGAAGTCCCATTCGTCCCTCAGGTCAAACCATAGCTGCCTCAAATACACGTGCAGTTTATTGGGACAATTGCTCAGTTGCAATTCTGCATTGTGGCCACAGAGGGGAAGTGTAGGGCAGCAGTACACTCATCTGTGTTATTACTTGAGTTGTGTATGATTGGTCCATGTGCTTAAAACACTTTCCATCACTTCACGATTTGGTTAGTTGTGTTTCAGCAGGACAGTCTTGTGCAGCTGTCTCATCTAGGCAGTTGGACTTTTTCCAAACTGGGACTGAAAGTTGGATTTAATGGAAAAGTTTTGGTCTGTTCTTTACTGTGCGTCAAGTGATTTAATCTAAAACATCTCAACAAAATGTCCAGCAGTCTTTTGGTGAAAACTCTGGAGGACATGACCCTGGATCCGGGCTATGTGACCGGGGATCCCTGCCCGTCCCTCAGCCTGTCGTCCTCCGGCAGGTCAAGGCAGTCTCAGCCTCACACAAGCACTCCTCACCGGGGTACCTGGTGGCAGCACGCCGGCTCTCTGTACAGCAGGAATGGCAGCTGGGACACGGTGAGCACGCTGCCGGAGGACGCTGCGGACATCCTGGTCAAGTGTCCCTGCCTGCCCGATGTGGAGGAGTATCCCTGGACCGAGCAGGAGCTGAGAGAAATCGCGCGTCGAGTTGCCGATTCGGATGCCTCGTTCACCGGAGAAGCTGTCCACAGGCTGTCCAGTCTGCTCCGGAGGGCTTTGGTGCGGATCTCCCGGGAGGCACAGCGACTCAGTGAGCTCCACAGGCGGTGCACGCGCCTGGAGGTCCAGAGCGCGGTGAGGCTGGTGCTAAGCTGGGGTCTGGCCGAGAAGTGCATCTCCTCCGCAGTGAAAGCCGTGTCTCTCCACTGCATGAGCTCCGGGGACACAGCACGTCAGCGGGGCAAGTCCGCGCGCTGCGGTCTGACGCTCTCCGTGGGCCGCTTTTTCAGGTGGATGGTGGAAACACGCGTGTCGGTACGCGTGCATGAGTACGCCGCTGTCTGCCTGACGGCATGTGTGGAGAGTTTGACGGAGGAGGTGGTTGTACGAGCGCTGCAAGCTGCGAGGCTGACCGCGGAGAGGGAGGAGGAGAAGCGGGGCGGCGGGGTCACCTGCTGCCCGGTGACCGTGGAGCTGCTGGAGGGAGCTGTCAACAATGACGCGGAGCTGTGGGGACTGCTGCAGGTCTATGAGCATCTGATATGTGGCAAAAATGCCAATGGTGAGTTTATGTACCTCATGAAACAGTTTCTTTTTACCTCATGAAGTCAGTTCTTTTTATAATGACAATAGTGGTTGTGATGAGTAGGCGGAAACATGAAACTAGTCCCTCACTTAAGAGAAATTACTCTCTGTTACTGTATTGTACTGAACCTGAACAGATTGCATTTAAAAATTGTAACTTGTCACAATCTAACAACTACAGTACGAATGCTGTACATGTCTTTATAGACTGAGCTGACACCACTCTGGAGGAAAACCCCTGCTTCTGACTCCTATGTTAAAACTGGGTGGTATTACAGAGCAGAAGTGTTAATGGTGGCATGAAATTGCTCAGAGGGTAGTCTAGATAAAAATAATAGATGTTTTCCTGCAGTTTAAGAAGTCTACCAACAGCATGGAGAGCTTGATGGCTAAAGCCCTCAGACAGGAAGCAGGCATTTTGGGTAATTACAAATTGGGAAGTGGAAAATCCTTTCTGATAAACGTCTGCGCTCAGATGATCACTGGGATATTTACTGGTTATTTGTGTGTGATACATGGTTCACATGAACACACAACCTATACTAAATAACTCAAAATTTGATGGGGGGTTGTTTTGTCTCTGACCAAAGCTAGCTAGAAAGTAGGACAGTAGACTCGACAGACAGTCTGGTTACACTGCATCACCTCCTTCATAACTCAGCAGTTTCGAGAGTTTTAAAGTGACTGACAAACTAACAAGATGGTAGAAAGATTATTAGTTAAACCAATAACAGGGTTCTTGCACCATTTTAAAAGTAAAATTTAATGCTTTTTAAGACCTTTTAAGACCTCAAAGAACATAATTTAAGACCCAAAAATAATATATAAATATCAATTTACTGACTTTATGCAGATAGTAACAGTACTGGTTATGTGCTCTATTCAAGTCAGTCTATGGTCACTGTGGTCTTTCTGTGTGTAAATTTTGCAAATTAAACTAATGGTTTTCTATAGGTTTACTAACTGGTAAAATCATATATTTTGTGCTAAAATACAACATATCTAATGTGTATTTACAACATAGCTTGATTCTGCATCTCTATTTACAGCTCATTAACCCTTACGTGAATGTTTACTGTTGCTGTGGCAACACGTGACATTAGCAGCTAGATTTGCCCAACCGTCAACAACAACCCATAAAACCATAATTCGGCATATTTACATAATAAACCACATCTACCACCAGTTATACCCCTTAAACTCTGAGCTAATGTGTTGTTACCTGTTAGACTGTTAAAGTGACCATAGACCTGTGACCAAAATATAGCACATAACCAGTCCTCTGCCGACTCTGCCCGGATTGGGAGCACTGAGTAGCCTAGCAGGGGAGTGTTGGTGTTTACACCGCTAGTATAGGATCTTAGGACCGCATTAACGTTGCTCAATTGTACACCATACTTAAGGGTCATTCTCACTGCCGCGATACGGAAATGCGGGACGGATTTGCGCAATATTTGCGCAGCGCTTTTCCGTGCTCAAACCATACACACAGGCGCGGTACGGACGCGGTGCGAAATTTCGCGTTGTTGTGTTCCAAGTCTGCGCTGCATGAACGGGTGTGGGTGAACATGGACGAGAGTAGAAGCAGCAGCAGCAGCGAGCTAGCAAGCTAACGTTTAACAAGCGTCAACATCAACTTTCTTTAGCACTTACCACTCTCACCGCAGCCACCAAGCTGGACAATGGACTGCCAGACGTCCTTTAATTCATTGTTCATAAAATCATCCCGTCTGTTATCAAAAAGGACGGGGTGCAGTGAAACGAAGTTTATCAACCTTTCTCCCATACTGTCCTGCCTGACTGGATTTCGGACTCTCCCGGTCTGCGCGACTATAAACAAACTATCTCATTGGCCCAGCTGTGTAGTTCCGCCGGCGAATTCCGCGGGGGGTCAAAGTCTGGGCGGAAACTTTTTTCACCGCATTAAAGTTCCGCCCCGGTGTGCAAACTTCCATAAGAACTCATGAAATCAACTTTTATATTTTTTCGCGAGAATAATCCGCACAGATATTCGCCCTCAATGAGAATGGACTTTTAGTATGAATAATATATGTGATTTCAAACACAATCATAACGTTACTTACACTGAAATGACCCAAGATGTCCTCGGCTCTGGAGTGACCCATGAACTCCGACCCATAGTAACGGAGATGACATGATGTGTGCCAGTCTCATCAGTAGTCCAGAACCGCAAATGAAGGTCCATTTGTTTGCTCTTTGTCGTGTCATTCATGCTTTTGTCAACCATGACAACATATGGCTTCTAACTCACGCTGCGCGATAGATCCTTTTTGATGATTGAAGCAATGCCATATTTGGCGACATATGCAGTTTTATTTTCACCACAGGTGAATGACCTGGCAAGCTGGGAATCGGGGAACATGGCGGCAAAGATGTCTCGTATGTCCTCGTTAGATCTTAACAAATTGTGCCTCCCCACAGTATGCAGAACCCACAGTACCTCTGCCTTTTGGATGTCTGGCGGTGAAATGAATCTCGTCACAGCCGACTGAGAGGTGGCGTCTGAACTTGTAACGTCTTTCGGTCGCGCTGCAAACAATGCAGGGATTAGCCTGGTCCCGCTATTGCTAACTGCTGCCATGTACCGCTGGTGGTTTACTCCTTTCATGTGAGACTCAACAGCTTTGAGCCCCATGGTCCCTAAAGAAAAAGTCTTCTTACAAAATGTGCACATTGCCTCGTTGTTGTTTCCCGGTGCCAACCACCTCCTAAATACGTCCTCCTCCATCCACTTCTCGTTAAATTTACATTTCCCCATCTCTGCATCTTCAACCGCTCACCTCGATATCCGCGAAATGCGGATGCCCGACGGCAGCGTCTGTAGCAGACGTAGGCTACCGTAAAACAGCTATTAATCACGGAGACTCATTTACGACATCGTACCATATAGGTACCATACTAAATTAATCACACAAATACACACTATTATATGTTTTACAGTGGGCCCCTGTGCTTTCCCATCGACATTAAATGCACCGGCTGAAAATTTAATAGGCTACCTAGGCCTACAGCAAATTTACGGTAAATTTAAGACAATTTAAGACCTTAATTACCTGAATTTTAATTTAAGACATTTTAAGACTTTTTAAGGACCCGCAGGAACCCTGAATAAACAACCAAAAAACACAAAAGCCTCATCCCAATTAAACACCCAATCCCTTTTACTAGCTTGGTGTGACTACACTTTTTGACAAAAAATGACCTGTTTCAATTAGATGCTTAGTCTAGTTGCCAAGCAGTTTATTTTTTATAGTTCTTTGGATGTATAAAACAGGGTTATTGGCTACTCACTTTAGCTAGTGTTGGTTAGCTGTTTTGACCACACATACAAATATAAATGTTAGACTTTTATCGACATGGAGATGCTACAAATTGTTAGCTTCGTTAGATTTTCCACAGTTTAATCTTTTCAGCTCATTTTACTGAAACCATGAGCAACAATAATTCAACATCAGTAATTTATTC
This sequence comes from Epinephelus moara, assembly GCF_006386435.1. Lineage (NCBI taxonomy): Eukaryota > Metazoa > Chordata > Actinopteri > Perciformes > Serranidae > Epinephelus > Epinephelus moara. The sequence continues at coordinate 5,309,254 of NC_065506.1, read as the reverse complement.
AGATTAACCAATATGGTTTTGTGTGGCAATATTGTATCGTTACAAAGTGCCAAGTATTGTTTTTTTTTAATGTTTAATATGACAAATACAGACTAAAGTTTAGGTAGCCCACTAGAATAATCAATTGTTTCTTCAGTCTACATTTTGCCCCTACAAAAAAATGGCTGAAGTGAGATGAACAGACTGAAAACCTTATCTTATTAGATAAAACAGATGTTGACAGTTTTCCTTCTCAGCATATTGCAACATATTTAAAATAGCAATAACATTGAATCGTGACTTAAGTATGGTGATAATATCATATAGTGAATCTGTCCATTTCTTGATTGCCCCATAAATTATTCATATTCCTGTTGTCCATAAGGGTCCACTGATCAAAAGACTAGGTTTTTTTTTTGTTAAACTTAATTCAAGTTGTGAGTATTGTTTTAACAGGATAAAGTGGTGTTGTGTTGGTATGCTGGGTGCTGTAGGTGAAAATGAGTGTCGTAACTCTCTCTCTCTCTTTCTGATGGAGCTATATGTTGGAGCTATATCAAAAGAATGATTCATAATTGATATGTTATTCCTAGCCTAATTTTTATAGAATACTCTTACTGGTTTAAATACACAATTTGATTGCATTTCATATCTTTGCTTAGCAACAGTTTTGTGTGAAAAAAAAATTAAAGGCCTGTCCTAAATTTACGCTGTTGAGTTCAGTGATTTAAGCAAATAATAGCCCAGGCTATTAATTGAAGTTTAACAGTAAACATAATTGTATGAGATTTAAAATTTAACATTTGGAAACACATAACACATTTTTCCTCTTACCTGTAGTACTGTTTATCAGTCTACATTGTTTTAGTGTGAGCTGCAGAGTGTTGGAGATATCAGCCGTAGAGATGTCTGCCTTCTCTACAGTATAAAGGAACTAGACGGCACTCAGCTTGTGGTGCTCAAAGTGCCAAATACATTTTAAAAACTCAACAGCAATGTCTCTTTTCAGAAATTCTGACCTGGTTACTCAGGATAATCCACAGAGCTTGTTGTGAACAGTTTCATGTAAGAACTGTTTTCTTTCCACTAAATTACATTCGCCAACTGAATTGCCACGTAGGAAGAGGTGTGCATCTACTGCTAGCTCACCTGTCATTGATGTTTCCATCTCCCACTGTCATGAGCAGCCTCTTGTCCATGAATAGCTGAACACTTCCCTGTGTGCACCTTGATACGGTTGGTTGTGTAGTTTGGGTCTTCAAAGTTTTTCAGGCCAAGGACCCTTTAGTTCAAAAAGAGACAGAGCAGGAACCCCCTACTGTATAAAACTGAATTGTACTTGAGATAATTCTCTGAATATTTTCGGTTCTTCTCTCGAGCTTGCCAGTAGCTGCTTAGTCAGCAGCAGTTGTAGCATGGCTAGGTGTGTTAGCCTCCAACTCAGCATTTTCGTGATGGTTTCTGAGCTGGATGGTGTCTGAGAGTCTCTAGCTCAAAAAGTTACAAAACAATTCTCTATGGCTCACAAGTCTATGTCCTTACACTTGGAATGATAATACAGCTAACTGGCCAATATGTTTCAGTTGTACGTAACTGTTAGCAAACTAGTTCACCTCACCATTATGTGTGGATGTTTCACAGTTATTTAGAGTTAGCTAGCTCACATGATTGAACAAAGATTCATGGGTAAGAGTTTGCTATCATTAATGTTGTGTATTGTAAATTATTTATTAATTTATGAATAGGCCGATTTGTCTTTGCTATGTTGTATTCATGTTCATGTGTATTTTCCAACCTATTTTAAGGAAACCCTTCAGTTAAAACTGAAATTAAATAATCAAACAATAATTTGGCGGCCCCTCCTGCAGTTACTCTGAGGACCTCCTAGCAGCCGTGGGCCCCATGATGAAGACATAAAATATAGATTGAAAAATAGCGCTACAGATAAGAGGGAAAATATATAGTTTTGATTTTGGGTTGAACTGTCCCTTTAACAGTTTCTAATACTGGCTCCGGGATTTGAACCTATTAATTGCTGCCTGTTATCCAACATTAACCATATGGCAGTTAGCAGACAGCTGCTGTACAAAATAACACCTTATTGAGATCATACTTCTGACTCATCCTGTTCATTAGCAGAGCGTTGAGAATAACATGGGTTAGATTGGAGTTTGCTCAGTTTGTAGGTGTCCTCAGAGCGCTGCTGGCTTCTAACTCTCCTTGCAAACATCCCCTCCTGCTCTTTAACAAATCCCATTAGTAACACAGTCTGAACAAGGTGTCATAATGTTAGGGGCACTGCAGTCTGCAAATTAGTTTGACTTACAATAGAATTAGTGGTTTAATGTGACAGAGGCAGGGTCAGTAAAATTATAAGCAGATTTAAATGTACAAGAGGTAGCCTAGGGTTTTGTGTGTTGAGAGATTTTAAAGGAACATTCCAACATTTTTGGGAAATATGCTTGTTTGTAGCACTTTGAGGGCTTTTTTTATTTAGTCTGATTTTTAAAATATAATTTTCAATTTTAACATTAGAGCCAGCATGGAGAAAAAGTGCTCTGGAAAATTATACCTGGTCAAACTCTGCCAGGGATGATAGTGTGACAAGATTGAAAGCTTTAGGGGGGATGAATGGTCCTTGATCTTTTTGTATTGTGTATTGTATTATGTTGAGAATTTTTCAAAAACAAATTACATCTATAGATCAATAACTCTGAACTATTTGGACATAAATAAATAGAGAAGAAAGAATAAATATAGTCAGCAACTGTGCAAATGAACTGTTACCCAGTGTTAATTTTGTTGACAAAAACTATGACGTCATTTTTTTGTAAAACAACCTTTTCCCATGACGAAAAGGAGATGATGACAAGCTAAAAATAGATCTTGATAATAAAAACTATGCCAATATCTATGTTTCATTTTTGTTGGCGAGACAAGACGTGACAAAAATATTCATGGTGGACTATTGGACACTGGACAGCTGTGCTTGCAATTATTAAATGCCAAATGGGCGTCAGGCCGGTAAGCTCCAGTAAATAGTCTGTGCCAGGATGTTTCACTAACTTGCGAAAACACTCACACCGGAGAAGCGCCAGCCGTTGGTGTGAGTTGTGAGCTGTCAGTTGTGTATTTCTGACTGTGGATGGTGGAGCTGCTGAATTTATATGTGGAGTTTGTTAGCTGCAGCCGTGGCTGTTAGCAGTTAGCTCCTCTCGTTAGCCGCTGAACGGCAGCAGAACAAGCAGACACCGGCCGCCGGACTTTTACAGCTGGTCCCCGCAGGACTCCACTCAGTCCGGACTTGAGTTTATGGTTCAATGCTGTTTGACAGGCAGGTAGGATGCTCAGTTATCTGAGCGTAGCTGTGCTGTAAGTCAACAGTCTGAACTTAGATCAGTTTTCTCTGACAGAGAGTTAAGTTAAGTTGAGTTGAAATCTCCAGATGTTGCGTAAGATTTTTTTCTGCTTCTTAACAGTGAGATTGATAAATCAGAGGTTGTACATGACCACTTTTGGTTATGTACACTGAACCTGGGTACAAATCCTAGTTGTCTCAGATTATTTGTGGTGTCAAAGTTTTTGAGAGTATTAACAGAGAGATGTTAAGCTTTTCAAATTATGATTAGCATGTGCATGTAAATCACCCTTTAAACCTATCAAACACTGCTGGAGAAATGACAGTTTGTAGGTGTGTAGAAATTATTTGTAGTTGTAGAAAAAAAATATCCAAATAAAATGTTTACAAGCTGGCACCTTGATTCTAATTTCTGAAACATGAATTAACCTAACTGGATTAGTTAGTTAGTTTTTAAAGATGAAAATATAAAGAAAACATCATGACTGAGAGTTGACTAAAATGTTTTGAATTTTGACCACTAAAACCAGAGAAAAACTATGAAGGATAAAAATGGCTAAAATGTGACTGAAACTAATACGCATTTTCATCTCAAGACTAAGACTAAATCTAAAATAGCTGTCCAAATTAACACTACTATTAACTGTGAACATGGTAAACATGACGTCCCCCCCTTGAAGGCACCATGTTTTTCTGCCTCTTGTACACTGCAAGCTGGGATACAGGCTTCAAACCCCTCTCCCATGAGAACGAACAGGAAGAAGTGGGTAAAGTAAATGAGTGAGTGTTGTTAGCCTCTGACCCACACAGACGGCACAAAGGAGCTCTCATTCCCTCTCAGGCTGCAGGGCACAAGGTTCACCTCTCCAAGTGCTGTCTGCTCCGCTGAACAAATAGCCGCTGTAGCTGCTGTCCAGGCAGGAGAGGCAGTCTGCCACCCCTCTCCAACAAAACACACTCACAAACAACACACTCTGTTACCTCGTTCAGGCTTTAATAAGGACATCGTTCAGGACCAAACGGCCAAATTGTTCTGCCTGGCTTGATGATAAAAAGTAAATCCCAGCAGTGAAATGTGAGAAAATGTAGAGATCTGCTGAGAGTATCCAAAAACACAGCTTGTAATGTCATCATCTTCCTCAGATCACTGCAGCAAGCAGATTTACATTGTACCAAGTAAAGATCAGGTTACATCATTGAATACTTTACTGACCTTTTATTTTCCCTACTTCAATGAGGTCTTTAGACCCTGTCTACATGTATACAGATATTTTTGAATATGTATATTTTCCTTTACGTTTTGGCTTAGCCAACGTCCACAGACAGAGTTTTAGGGTCATTAAACTGGACATTTTTTTAATATGCCTTATAAGGAGCAGATTTTTCAGATCACCGGTAACTGTTAATCTGTGTGGACATGATGTCATCTCCTCAATTTGTGAATGTCAGCTGTTGCTTTGTGTAATGGACATGTGCCAGAAACAGAAACAGCAACAGTAGTGAACTACTGTTTCTTCATACATTTTGTCAGTACTGCTTGGTCCAATGACTACTTTACACATCAGCTTAGCATTGCTGCACCACCTCATGGACAAATGAAGCCGTCAGCTGCAGCCAATGTTATTTAATCTGCCAGAAAAGACGGTTTTGGATCGAGCCTGGTCCAATCAGCAGACAGTGGGTCAATTTTGTGAGTGGAATTGTTGTTGATGAGGAGTGGACAAAAAACTTTTGCATGTCCAGAGCATCACTTGTATCTTTGAGTGAGTTCTACTGTCCTTATATGGAAGGGGACTCAATGGTGATGAGATCTCCAGTCGTTTTGAAAAAGGTTTGCACTTTACTGTATAGTGCAACAGCAAATGTTGGTGATAATTTTGAGCGGTTTTTACATTGTGGTGTGTACTGAGCTTTGATATTTTGTAAAACGATGGTCGTGCAGAGAGAATTTTTTATTAAAACAGAGGGGAAAAATTAATTTTTAAAAATATCTGTATATGTGTAGACAGTACCTCAGATACTATTTATTCTGTCACATTCAACACGTATACTGTGTTAAACAAATGATCATGCTATTATTTAAATTTAAATATTAAGAAATATTAAAAATGAATATATAAACTTTTTTGACTCATCAATTAATTGTAATAAAAACAGTAGGACTGTCCTGATTGTAAACTGAAAGTTTCAAAAGATGTTCAAAAACGCAGTCCAAACTGAAGAGTCCGAGGCACTCCGGGGTAATATTAAAAATCCTTTAATAAGTTTGTTTTGTCTATAAATTGTTACACTTATTTTATTTATATATTATCCTTTATTTAGCCAGGAGGATCCTGTTGAGATACAAGATCTCTTCTTCCAGGGAGTCCTTGTCAGGACAGCAGCACAATCAACATAATCAGTTTCACTAAATAGTAAAACACAAACAATAAATGAGAGCAACACAAGAGAAAACAGTAAAAGAAGAGGGTTATGCAGGCCGTACAACTGACATACAGTTTTTAAGAGACTTTTAAAAGTATTCAATAGTGATGCATTTAAATAGTGATAACGCCCCAGACAATTTCCCAGAGCTCAAAATTGTTTGATTGGTCCGACGAAAAGTTCAAAACACAAAGATATTTCAGTTGCAGTGATAGAAAATAGAGGAAAAACTGCAACACTTCAACATAAACTTTGATAATTATATATATTATTAATTAATTAATAATTCATTAATCATTATGATTGATGTTGATTAACAGAGCAACCATTTTATGAATTTGTTCTGCCCTGTTTGGAAATGTTTGAGGAGTAAAATTAGTCTGGATTTTATAGTATCTTATGATAAAATTGCTGCTTTTCTGCAGTATAGGTCATGAATGCCCCCTCCTCCATGTTAGTGGATGGGACATGATCCAAACTAAAAAAAATCAAAGTACATGTCAAATAAATATTTTTTCCTCAGAGACGGTTTCTGTCATTTCAGGTAGTTGTTATCACCCTGATGTATGTTCAAGTTTTCATTTTTATTCTTTATTCAGGATCCCCATTACACTTCCTGGGGTCCACGCAAAATGCAAAAACAAGACAGCACATGAAACTATCACATCATTTTTCAGACAAGTTTGGTTTTTACACATTATTTGACACTATAAAAAGAGGGTTTGACATCATGATTGACAGCTGTGTCTGCCAGTCAGTGTGCTCACGATCAACGGCGCTGCTTGCGATTGGTTAGACAGCAGGAACTTGATAGCATGGAGATCACCACTGCACAGACTCTGGCTCAAAATGATGTCACCAGGGCTCGATGGCAGCGACCATATTAGGGATGTCTTGTCTTACGATCGGAGGAAGATGCATCGTCCATCTTTTCATACAGTCATTGATTCTCTTCCGGAAAACGGTGGATTGCGCCTCTCGTTGGAGGTGTTCCACGCACATCCCATTGGTAGGAGGCCCCGGGGCGACCCAAAGCACTCTGAAGGGATTACATACCTCATCTGGCCTGGGAACGCCTTGGGGTCCCCCAGGAGGAGCTGGAAAACTTTGTTGGGGAGAGGGACGTCTGGGGTGTTTTGCTCTGCCTGCTGCCCCCGTGACCCGGCTCCAGATAACCAGATGAAGATGGATGGATGCTTCTGACACATTGATACAAATATTTATTATCTGTATTATGTCACTGGTTTGTGGAATCCTTCAGTGGGATTCATCAAAACATCTTTCACAGTAATTTAAACGTGGAACAACAGAGGTATAAATGACCAATGTTGCTACAGTGTCTGTGGTGGTTATCAGCTTCCTGTGGATCCAGACTGGTGCAGCTCAGGTTAAAGAGGAAGTGGAGAAAGACAGCTGGAGAAAATGTCTGATATTGAGTCAGATTATATAGATGGAGTAGAGAGTAATCCAACACTCTCTGTGCTACCAAACGTCATATAATGTTATCTCCATCTGGCCTTTATGCAAAACTATTAAACAGAAGGAAGAAGTGGTTTTCAGGGCCTGGCTTCAGTGTAATGCAACCAGTCTTAATTTATTCCCTTGTTTCTTTTTTTTTTTTTTTGAAGTACAGAATCAACAGGAGCATCTGATGATGAAGCAGTCACCAATAAAGTATTAATCAAAGGTTAATGGCTTTACGCACCTCTGTGATAAACAGGTTTAATTAAACACCAGACGTCTTTGTGACAGGAGGGACGTGAGTCTCTCCCACAAGGTCCGTTTGGATGTTTTAACAAGACGTAATCAGGCTCTGCTCTGTTGTCAACACCACGTCACCACTGCTGACTCCCAACTCTGTGTTCACGTCAGTAAAGCCTTGTGTCAACTGTGTGAGAGCCTGAACCAACAGCATCCATCCACACTGGCTCCAGACATACCACCCGCAGGTTTTAACTAGATTACACTAGCAAAACAAAGTCTTCCCGCCAATTCTGCTTGCATGTTTGACATGACTCTACGAATTATGTCAAGAGGTTATTTACTCCAGCACGACTGAAAGTGAAGAACAACTAGTAGAAGTTCAAATCTCATCATATTTTAAATTTCTGTGTGAGATAAGAGAGTTTTGAATCCTGCTTCTTCTTGAGTGATTCGGTCATGTTTTTCATAGACTGCATGTGGTGTTGGGAATATGATAGCCTGATAGAGTGAAAGTGGATTTATACTTGTGCGTGAGCTCTATGCAGAGCCTACGCCGTAGCCTTACCCATGTGGCCTACATCGTTGTGATCATTTATACTTGTGCTGTGGTCTGTCTGTGTCATTCTGCAGTTACACCTCCAAAACTAGTCAGCAGTGGAGTAAAGTGCTGTAAAGTTTAGTTGTTTAAAAACACACCCAAAACACAAATTAAACATGGGTTAAGAGTGACAAATATAACACGAGTACACACATTGGCTTTATTATAACTGACAGGATTCACAAACAAAACACTTATCTTTTGCTGGACACATTTTCCCAAAAAATCCAATATGTTAACGTTATTAGCACAAGCATACGGCATTTTACATTGAATAAATTAGCCTAGCAGCTAGCTGAGATTTCCTGTATTCATATGAAGCTGGGAACAACAGCAACATTTAACTAAGGTAATGTTACAAAATTCGGCTCCTTTACAACTCACAAGGTTTACTGACAAAACAACTTATGTTTTATACTAAACACGTTTTCCAAACAAATACAACATGCTAACATTACTAGCACAAGCCTATGGAATTTTGTATAAATCAATCTAGTGGCTAGCGGAGATTTACTCTACCCGTATTAAGCCAGCATAAATCACACACAAGACTTAAAATGCTATCGTGGGAGCTTTATAGTCTTCACAGTTTATTGTTTCTTATCTGTGAAATAAAGTACTGTAAATAAAAGCTTTGTTTACATTGAGGGAAATGGTGTTCAGCTTATGAAAATAGACACCACATGTAGTTAAACCTGTAGTTCTGGGGAGGTGCACGTCTGGCTGTGTCAGGCAACTTGCCACTCCATGCAGTCAGCCTGCAATCATGTTCATGGTAACTATTTTCTTCCTTTTCTTTAAGGGAGGACTGTTTTTGTTTGTTCATTTTATTATTCAGTATCCCTTTTCATGCGTGAACTATAACTACCTCAGTCAAGATTTTTTGCAAGTGTTTTTATTCCTCTTCAGGCATGAAAAATTTTGAAGTTAATTTTTTAAACATGCAGTTTTGAGTTTTTCACGTCTACTCGTGCGGTTTTTAACTGATTAAATATAAACCATTAAAAAATGGATATATTATGTGAAACTATAAAAAATATATTTTGATACTGTTAAATTAGTGTTCACATATTTAATCATACCTAAATACTGTTCAATGCAATGCAAAAGCGTTGAACTTTGCCCCTGACTCCTCAGCCTCTCCCCTGTCTCTGTCTGTTCCTTTGGAGGTACAGAAGGAGTCACTGCAGATGAAGCATTTTCAAGAACAAATTGTGGCTAAAATAAAGCCAGTGATGCATGATTTCCAGTTCGGTGCTTGAAAATTTAACAACTGTATTCCTGCTTAGATGTTACTTGATGTTACCAAATGTTATTAACCTGCAGGGTCTCCTATCATAGAGAGAAAATTCTGAGCTACAAAACATCTCTTGCATTCCATCATCTGTCTTGGTTCGGTGAGATCTGTGTTGCACTTACAACACCTGGCCAATGGGTGGCAGTGTATGTCACGATGCACTAGGGTCCACTGTAGTGGTTTACAGACAACTACAGCATCAAAACCCATGCATATACAAGAAAATGGCTTTGTAGTGACCACTGTGTGTGAGAGGGTTACACTGTGTAACAGCCCATTAAGTGCCCCCTTTCAAAGACCATGCATTTTTAGTCATGCTTACACCTTAGTTCCAGTAATGGCATTGCCTAATAAAAATGCTCGTAAGTTGTAGTCACATTTTAGTCATTTTTATTCTTCATAGTGTTAGTCTAGTTTTCGTCAGTGAGAATTAATGGCATTTAGGTCAACTCAGTCATTACTTTTAAATGTTTTTAATATGTTTTTGGTTTTTTTTAATCTGTAAACTAATCATTCATTCATCCATTCATCTTCTAACCGCTTCATCCTCTTGAGGGTCGCGGGGGGGCTGGAGCCTATCCCAGCTGACATCGGGCGAGAGGCAGGGTACACCCTGGACAGGTCGCCAGACTATCGCAGGGCTGACACATAGAGACAAACAACCATTCACGCTCACATTCACACCTACGGACAATTTAGAGTTATCAATTAACCTAGTCCCCAATCTGCATGTCTTTGGACTGTGGGAGGAAGCCGGAGTGCCCGGAGAGAACCCACGCTGACACGGGGAGAACATGCAAACTCCGCACAGAAGGGTTCCCACACCCGGGATCGAACCGGCAACCCTTGCTGTGAGGCGACAGTGCTAACCACCACACCACCGTGCTGCCCCCTGTAAACTAATCCAGTTAGGCTAATTCATGTGTCAGAAATTAGAATCAAGGTGACAGGTAGTATAATTTTTTTGTCCACAACTACAAATAATTTCTTCACACTTACAAACTGTCATTTCTCCAATAGTGTTTGACAGGTTTAAGTGGTGATTTACATGCACACATTACTGACCATTGTTTGAAAAGCTCATCATCTCTCTGTTTATGTTCTCAAAACTTTGACACCACAAATAACTAATCTGAGACAACCAGGATTTGTACCCAGGTTCATTGTAAACTCTGACTCATCCATCTCACTGTTAAGAAGTAGAAAAATAACTTCATTAAAGCCTGAATTATTTCATAATCTGCCACATGTTAGTCTGGAGAATTAAACTTGTGTCCTTTCACAGAGTTGGTGATTAAAACCAAACTTTCATTTCTGTTAGAGAAAACTGATCTGAGTTCAGACTATTTACTTAAGCACAGCTACACTCACAGATAACTGAGCCTCCTACATGTCTGTCAAACAGCATCAACCCATAAACCTCGTCCAGTCCGGACTGAGTGGAGTCCTGCTGGGATCTGATGTGCAGCCCGGCAGCCGGTGGCTGCTTGCCCCACTGCTGTTCAGCGGTTCACAAGCACAGCTACATGCTAACAGCCACCGCTGCAACTGACAAACTCCACAAATCCATTCGGCAGCTCCACCATCCACAGTCAGATACACGAGTCTGATTATTTACTGCTGAATCACAGCTCACAACTTGCACCAACAGCTGACGCTGCTCTGGTGTGAGTGTTTTTGCTAGTTAGTGAAACATCCTGGTGCAGACTATATATTGGAGTTTACCAGCCTGTCACTGATGTGGCATTTTAAGGTACTTGCAAGGACAGCCTTTCTCAGCTTTCAATGTCTGATAGTCAGCCACAAACATTTTTGTCACGTCTCGTCTACGAAAATGAAACTGATTTCATCTTAGTTTTTATTATCAAGATCGAGAAGATTTTGATGCACGTTATCGTCTGGTTTTCATCATGGAAAAAAGGTGGTTGATTAATAATTTTTGTCATTGTTTTAACAAAATTAACACTGGTGATCCGTTTCCATCTAGCGCCACCAGCAGATCAAAATCTTAATTATTCTAATAGGCCTACTTTAATCTATGACCAAATATCTGCAAAACTAATGACATTACCATAAACATGGTGAACATGGTAAACATTTTACCAGCTGAGCTTCAGCGTATTACATTTGCATCATGAGATGTTAGCATTTAGCTCAAAGCAATGTGCTGTGCTAAATTAAAGCCTTACTGAGATGCTAGTGTGTCTGCTGACTTGAGTCTTGTTTAGCTGCACTACTATCAACTGATGATTATTTTCATTGGTGATTAATTTGTTGATTATTTCCCCAATTAATTGATCAGTTGTTTGGTCTATAAAATGTCAGAAAAAGGTGAAAAATATTATTCAGTGCTTCCCAAAGCCCAAGACAATGTCCTCAAATGTCTTGTTTTGTCCACAAGCTAAATATACTTAGTTTATGGACACAGAGGAGTAAAGAAACCAGGAAATATATAAGAAGCTGGAATTAGAGAATTTTGACCTTTTTTTCTAAAAAGTTACTCTAACTGATTAATTGATTATCAAATTAGTTTTTATTATTCATTGCATACGGTTTTGATCCAGTATTTTATGTCATTGTTCTTAAACACCAGATTTAAGATTTTAAGATTTAAGATTCTTCACTCCAAAAAAACACTTTGGTCAACTTACTTATTTATTATTAAATGTGCTTTATAATGTAAGACCTTATGTAGTAGATGTCAGTTTTGATCTTGGTTAGGACTCTGTTTGCTTTCTTGGACTCAGCTTAGACTCTACTGAGGTGGTCCTGACCGTCAACACACGCACACGCACATGCACACGCACACATACACATACACACACACACTTTCGCCCCTCTGTGGTTTTGTTGTCCCAACCAAACACTTGCAGCATTATACCACGCAGCAGAAAAGAGCTGTTGTTTTCAGGCACAGTGACTGTGTCTCTGTTTTCATTTGCAGAACACAAGCTCCCCTACATACACACATACAGTACACACACTCTTTCTCTGAGGATGCTGTTGCAGACTTGTAGACTTCTGTTTTTATTCAACCACACGTACACTGAAGGAGAGAGTCGAAGGAAATGACTTAATCACTTATGATCCTGGACGTAAGCAGGGCAGTGTTGGACACAGGAGCTGAGGTGTGTCTGTGTGTCGGGGGAGTCAGGACTACACAGGTAGGGATTAGAAAACAGTGATTTGTGCTTTGTGCCCTGCAGACTGGTCTCCTGTTGTGTACCCATGAATAGATGCTTGTGCCCTCTCTCTGTCTGTAAACACAGCAGGGTAATCAGCTCCAATTATCTGCCACACTCACTTCTTGCTTCCAGACAAGACCCTGCTTTCACAAAGCTGAGGTGTGTTTTCCAGGTCAGAGTGATGAATCTGTTCAATCAGTAATCACTGCTGTGTCAAACAATGTTTGCCTTCACCTCATCCCAAAGGTGTTGATGGGGTTGAGGTCAGGGCTCTGTGTAGGGCACTCAGGTTCCTCCACACTGAAGTGGGAAAACCGTTTCTTTATGGAGCTGGCTTTGTGCATGGGGGCAACTTTGGTCCATAATCCACAGTGTCTGAACCCTGTGCCCTGCATTTTAAAAATAAGTCTCATATAGACCCTTTCTGTGTTTGTACAGATGACATTTGTTGTGGGTGGAGCCAAACTGGTGGCAGAAAGGGACATTAGTGGTGTTGATGTGAGCGCCACATAACACATAAAAAGTGATATAATTTTTATATTTCTCAAGCAATTGCAATGAGTCATTTTTATATCCATGGGTTTATGATGTACATGTTGTAGAAAAACAGTTTTATGTCTTGTTAATTAGAATCTCGATATTTAGGCTAATCACTGCTGTTCAATTCTCAGGAGGGGAGTGTGTGTTAGGCTTATATGAGCTGAATTATTTAAATGGTGAAAGTTAAATTCTCATAAGAATTGTAAAAAGTCCCGTTTGTAAGGGATGGATTTGCCTTATTGTCCTTGATTAATAGTTTTGGAGATTTCCCCATAATATTATGTGAAAGTACTTTCAACTTGCTAGTGTGCTAGCTACCTAACACCGTCTGCTTATTAACACCTTGATCATAACAAAGTATA
>NC_065506.1:5288307-5290807 GCF_006386435.1 Epinephelus moara | reverse complement strand
GTCTTCAGTTGACCGATTACAGGGTCAAGTGTTGGGATAGGAGCAATGAATTAATAATCCGCTCTAAAACCAACAGAATCACTGGAAGGCTGGTGTATATTTTATTAAATCACAAGTGTGAATGCAAACAGTGTTGGGTAGCTCTTTCAACACAGAGCTGTAAAACAAAAAGAAACCTTAACAGAAAAGGTCAGCAATACATTTTCACACTTTTTGTTTTCCTGGAAAATTTAAATTTTTTTGGACAACACTATAAATTGATCATATTTTTAAATAAGTTCCTGTGTTGGTAATTCTGATCTGTATTCTACAACATACTGTTTTTACAGGCTTATTTATTGCACATAATCCTAATTTAGTAATCTTTATAAAAGTAGCTAGTTGTGTGTTTTTGTTACAACATTTTATTAATTCATGTGTTTTGTACTCATACATTTCCAACCCATAGTCTCCATAATGTTTAATCCACACCCCCACAACTGTTTCCATGACATTGTGTTGCGATTTTTTTTAAATCCTTTTTGCCACACTAGTGGTGGTGTGTAAAGATAACAATGCTATTTAATCCATTTTTTTCAAAGCTTGTAGGGTGACAATGAAATTTGCAGTGGATGCTCACAAACTCCAGAGGATGAATTTGGGGTTTTCTTCAGTGGTCTAATAGCCAAAAATTACTTCCTATGTCTTTTCCTAACCTCTTTTCCTTGACCTCAGTGGGAAACGTCATGAGGTCAAAGAAAGATGTGAAGGAATTTTCAACTTGAATAATTCGTTCATCAAGATCTGATGTGTGATTTGTGTTTCCTTCATTTTGTTGAGCATTGCATATCGAGTAGTTATTTTCTTTTTTTACCTTATTGCTGTAATCACAAAGTAAAGTAAAGTAAATAAAGTCTTAAATTGCTTCTTATATTACTATCTGAATATGATCTGATGAACATATGAACATAATGTCCGCTGTCTTCCTGCAGGTGATCTTGTGTCTCGAGCGATGCACCACATGCAGCGTCTGCGCAGCTCGAGCCCTTCCATCAGCCCCACTCCCTTAGCCAATCAGCTCTCAGTATCCTGGGCTGCAGACGCCCTCCGTACACTCTACTACTTCCTGTCCAGCCCACAGATGGAGTCACTGGAAAATCCCAACCTAGAGCCGCCGACCATGACACTGAGCAGAGAGAGGTGTGTGTGTGTGTGTGTGTGTGTGTGTGTGTGTTCCACATTAATAAATCTCTTCATCTTCATCATTCTGAGCTTGTACCTAAATTACTGTAACAACAGCAGACCGTAAGCTAGTTCCAGCCTTTGTTTGCTTTTTCCACCGAAATCTTATTTTTAGTTTTTATTGAACAACTAATGTGAAAATGGCTAAAGCAGGCCGCCAATCTTCTTCACTGTGATGTCATTTGTTTTGTCATTTGTTGCAAATTGTTGAAAATAGCCACATGTACACAGACAGCATCTTAATCCTCCTCCAGGCCATTCCTGCTCCTCCCTCCTCTCATGGAGTGGATCAGAGTCGCTGTGGTGCATGCTGAACATCGCCGCAGCCTATTGGTGGACAGCGATGATGTCAGACAGACAGCCAGGCAGCTCCTCCCAGGACTGGACTGTGAGCCCAGACAGCTAAAGTAAGAAGCCAGTGAGCACGCACCTGCATGTTTGAAGACACTAATTATTGCCTTTGTGGCGTGACCCTAGAGAGGCTGTTGTAAATGTTGAGGTAAATTATTTTATGAATTTGGCAAATCCTGTTACGCTGATTAGATTATTAATAGACTGATGGGTCTGATTCAAACAGGGAAGGAGCAGCCTCCTGAATCCGGAACCAGATGAATGTTTCTGTCTCTGTGTCTCTGCAGGTCGGAGTGCTGTTTCCAGTCATTTAAATGTTTGGATGCAGAAGCTGCTTCAGCCAAGTTCCAGCTGGATTTGGGCTTCAGGATGCTCTCATGTGGCCGAGCAGATTTGATCCATCAGGCCACACAGCTCCTGGGAGATGAGGGGCTTAACACCATGGACGACCAGGTAAGGGAGTGACTGCTCACAATGTAAATGTATCACTCAGGTAAAATAGCAGCATGCAATACAAGTAGCAGGTTCTGCACAAGTGATAATGTTGTGATTCAGACTATTTAAGACAGTTATTGTGATTAGTTATAGTATGGATTATACCTTGGTTCACATTTTATCAAACATTTGTACCCTCTTGTCACTCTAACTGTCTATTACATTTAAACTGATAAAACTAACAATTTATTACTTTAAAGCTGCCAATAAGGAGCTGTGAGGTGCAGGATCGTTGGCCAAATGTTTGTTGTAAGGGAGGCACCATGTTTTTTAAGGTCACAGTTATCTTCTGCTAATCCACCACCATCTAAGTGTTGGTATTCACAGGACCACAGATGGTTTATCATTTGGTAAAATCATCACTGGACAATTTAAAGGCTTTTTCCTCTGCATGCTCTTTGTCTTCAAACAAAGAGGGCTATGCGACACCCAT
>NC_065506.1:5193211-5280858 GCF_006386435.1 Epinephelus moara | reverse complement strand
CTGCGTCAAGAACTCCGAAATCCTTCAGGCGTTACTGTTAATTTTGGTTGTTGTTATTAATTTAATTATAAATCAAACTCCAAATTAATAGTTTAGCGTATTTTATGAGACTGATATCTTTAACTGGCTATCATTTTTCCCTTTACGGGAATGGTGCCCCACGAGGTGATTTAATGTTAATTAAGTCACATTATGCAACTGCATTAGTGCAACTGTTTAATACCCCACACCTGGACTCAACGCTGAGAGGAAACACTTTTGCATAATTTCACATGAATGTATTGATGAAACATAAATGTATGATATACAATTATCCGTGTAGACTTATAAAAAACATCCCTCTGTGTGTGTGTGTGTGTGTGTGTGTGTGTGTGTGTGTGTGTGTTTTCATGCAGGGAATGACTCCTCTGATGTACGCCTCAGCAGCAGGAGATGAAGCTCTGGTGCAGATGCTCATAGAGGCTGGAGCCAACCTGGACCTGCAGGTAACAACACAGCTGTTGACTCAGCTATAGCTCTGTCCGCATCACAGCTGGTTAGTGTCTCTGTGACTGAGGTGACTGGGGTGTGTCTGTGTGTGTGTGTGTGTTTTGGTCAGGTCCCAGGCTGCTCTTCCAGACACCCATCGGTTCCTCCTGGCAGTCGGCGCTGGGTGGCTTTGACGTTCGCTGTGCTGCACAGTCACCTGTCTGTGGCCCAGGTGAGGACTCCTAACTGAATATGATAATGTATTCCAATTCTGCAGGCTGCAACGCAATTATAAAACAATTATTGATGCATCTTGATTTCTATACATTGTTTTTCTTACTGTAGGGCCACTTGCTACTTTCCTTGGTGTGTTTGTAATGATCCATAATTGAAATAAACAGCTGAATTTACTTGCATACAGTGAGGATCTTGTCCCTTTAATTTCACAGAAGCCAAAATGCTTCCATACGCCAGCTTTGATGCTGGTCATATTGTATCCATCTATGGTTGCTCACGCTCAGCCATCCTTGCCAAAACCTAAGTAGAAATTCAGCTTAGAATGTAAACACTTTTAAGTCAGTTATGATTTACCATGCAGTTGTCTCAGCTGTAAAGAACGTACAGTCAGGTCTTACAGAATTGTTACAGGTGATCATTATGTCGAGAATTGGGTTGTAAATTTCCCATTATAGACTTTTTGTGATTCCAGACATGATAATCATGAGAGAATCGCAATGCATGTAAGAATCAATTTCCCCTCCCCATTAACAATCAAACATCCCGACCTCCTGCAGATCCCCCTAAGGTTTTACTTGATAATTATGATATTTAAACAACTGCTGTGTTTGCTGTATTAAAGTGGGTTTCTTACACAACCTATTGTTCGTAAGCTTTCCTATCAATTTAGGTTTCCAGGAAGCACCTGGACAAAACCTTAGAAAAACATGTGTAAAATGTTAATTTCTGTGAAATTGTTGTCTGCTATGCATTTGGACTATGTAAGGCTTCATGATATGGCCCCATTGTGCTTTCTAGCTAATAGGCCCCAGTTCTAAATATCTGCAGCATCTTTTTCTGAAAAAAATATTCAGGCAAAATAAAGAGAAAAAAACGTTTTCAGTGTGTTGAAACTTCTGTAACTCAGTGACAGAAGCACTTACAGTGATTCTGACTGTTTGAGAAAAAATTCAGTGAGTGTACATGCATAAGAAATGGAACAAGAACAGCTTTCAGTTTACGTGGGGTATGCCTTGGTTAGGTGCTTTAGGTAAAGTTAGGCGAGTTTTACAGGAATGATGAGAGTTATCTTTTCTGCTTGCTGCAGTGATGTAGAAGGTTACTCCAGGGTGTGTCTATATACTGTGACATCACTATAGTGTGGTCACAGCAGAGAAACAGCCTTGACTCTTTGCAGTAGAGAGGGTATGATGTTCCTCTTAAAACATATTACCAGCTTGAAGGAAGCAGGTCAGTGTAAATGCTCTAACAGTGTGGTGTCGTCCTGCTCACAGCTGCTGTTGGAGGCCGGAGCTGATGTGGAGGGAGGAGCCCTGCTGGATGGTCAGGAGAGCTCAGCTGAGACGCCGCTACAGCTAGCTGCTGCTGCAGGTGTGTCGTTAGTGAAGACCTCAGTGTGTGTGCCCAGATCAAGTCCTTGAAAATAAATTGAAAGACTTGCACAATACATAGACAGAACAGTAGTGAACTGCACTGCAGTATAACCAAACTATAAAGAATATTAAATGCCTACATCTATGTCGGCATTCATTCTCGTTGTCTATGTAAAATAAACTCAATTATTGCTGTCTGATAGGCCAGTGCTGATATTTTAGAGCTTAGAAATGTTGATAACAATTATACAGCTTATTTTTTATGATAAACTTTTAGATAAGGAGCCCTTAGATTAGTTTTTTAAAGAACTGAAATGCTTTACAGTACAAGGTGGCTGCATGGTCTCCAGTTCGGTTTTAATTTTATGTTGACAACCCACTTTTTTTGGCAAAACTTCATAAAGACTAGGGTGGTTACTGGTGATTACTGGCCTACATTTTGATTTGTTTTATCATTAAATATTATATGTACATTCAAAACAATATTTGCATCAGTAAACAAGCACAGGTCAGTGCAGGTGCATGTTCAGGTGCAGATGATGCTTTTCTGTCTTGAATAAATCAAAAACAAAATATTTCATCTTCCTAGGTTACTATGAGATGGTGAGCTTGCTCCTCACCCATGGAGCAGACCCTCTCCTCAGAGTGCATCATGGGAATTCCCTGACATCACCATTGTATGAGGACATGAACTGCTTCAGCTATGCTGCAGCACACGGACACAGGTGAGACATTTATCTAGCTGTTTATTTCTATAAATGGCTGGATAATAAATGTTCAAAATTATATGTTGCCACACAGCTGAACTGTCATAAACACACAGGTATCCACATGCTTAAAATCTAGGATTTTATTCCCTGGGAAATGGCAACACAATTAGGCGAGAGTTTTTGATTTAATATGCATGAAACAAAACACAAACAAAGCATCACTTCCATCTGCAGGAACATCCTAAGGAGGCTGCTGCAACAGCCCCAGCACAGGAAGGAGGACATCCTCTCTCTGGAGGAGATCCTGGCTGAGGGAGTGCAGGAAGAGCAGGAGGAGCAACAGGATGCAAAAGCTCCAGCTCCTGACTCTCTGAGCCCTATCCCCAGGCTGTGCAAGGCCAGGATGAAAGCCCTGCAGCAGGCAGCCTACTACAGTGCTGAGCACGGTTACCTGGATGTGACCATGGAGCTAAGAGAGATGGGTGAGCTCATGATAATGAGAAAACTTTGAAGTCTATCTCATGTCCCGACAACATTTTAGTTAGGACCACTTTTGTCAAAGAAAACTTTATTTCCATTGCAGTATTATATGTGGCGGTATGGCTCACCTCTCTGCCCTTCCACACGCCTATGTGAAATGCCTAAGGTGGAGAGAATACAGCTCACTGTCCTTCCGTGCACCTACGTGGAATGCCCAAGGCTGGTAGAGCACACCTCTCTGCCCCTCCATGCACCTATGTGAAATGCCTTAGGTGGAGAAAGCACACCTCTCTGCCCTTCCAAGAGCCTATGTGGAATGCTTAAGGTGGAGAGAGCACATCTCTCTGCCCTTCCACACACCTACGTGGAAAGTCTAAGGCAGAGAGAGCACACCTCTCTGCCCTTCCATGTGCATACAAGGAAAGCCTGTGGCAGAGAGAGCAAAACTCCCTGCCCTTCCATGCTTCTACATGGAAAGCCTAAGCCAAAGAGAGCAGCGCCAAATCCCTTCGGGGTAACAGAACAGAGCAGCATCAATGACAAACAGGAATGAGAATGACAAGTCAGACATAACATGAAGAGGAGGAGCTGGGGTGGAGGCGGGATGCAAAGTGGCAGCAACTATAGGCAGGCCAGAGCAGGTTAAATAGGGCGCACTGAATGAGATTTGCCAATTGGTTGCGCAGAGAGGAATCATGTGACCTATTAGCTGACTCCCTTCCCTCAATCAGCTGCTCCATCAGTTGATTGGGTTCTTTCAGATCAGCTGATGTAGCTGGGATGTGAGCTGAGCCTGACATCGTGTCCTGCCTGAACTAACACTATGCTCAATTTCTGTATGGATTTAAGAGCAGCAGTTACCCTTAATTAAAACCTTGATACCAGAAAGGCCAGTGACTTTGAAGGTACCAGAAACTGACTTGTTGTTACATTTAATTTTTTATTTATTTATTTTTTTACATGATTATCAAAATTGGAACACTGCTTCATACTTAAAATTGCTCTAAAAAAGTCACAAAGAAACAAGATGTGACATTTAAATTTTAAAACACAAAACATCAATCACCTGCTCACAGCTTGTTATATTCAGTGTATAAAGGTGTAAGAGCTGCTGCTGCTGTGTGCCTCTGAAGAGCAGTATTGTTCCATATGTCACTGTTCACCAATGGATGTTAAATCAGCCAGTTTTCTTACACAGAAGAAAAAAACAGCCATTGTTTAGCTGCCCAGCTTGTTTCTGCCTCAGTCTTAAATTGCATTCATATTGTAAGACCTGGAACCTATTGTTTGTTCCACCTCCCTGCTGTGTCCAGGTGTTCCCTGGAGGCTCCACATCTGGCTTGAGTCTCTCCACAGAGCCCAGCAGCTGTGCAGGGACAAAGTCATCGTCTCCCTCCTCACAGAGTTCCCCTGCATCAGGACGGAGGACTACAGCCCTGAGCTCCCCTCCACAGGCATACCGCTCATGTTCAGCATGCTAGAAACCAACAAGGTACAGCTGAACGCCTCTCTGTGTCAGTTTATGCTGTGCTGCTGATGTATCTCATTTTTCTCAGCTTGTGACTGACATGGATAACTGTTTTCATCAGTAATTTTGAAAAGCTGCAGCAGGAGGTTTTCTGCCTAACTTACATGGGTATGTGTTAGTGTAATGAATAGTAAGAATCTGAACACCTCAATTTTTTAGACAACATAAAACCAGGATTTTTATCAGTGTTCAACAACCTCAGCTCGATTGAGGTTCTGATCGCATGCCCATGGCAAAGTCTTATCTGAGCTTCACTTAAGACTTTATGGAGGTACTGTACTTTATTGTAACGGTAGTTTATTCAGTAGTTTAGTATATCAGTGGTCTACACTGGTTCAGGGAAGATTTCAAAATATTGAGATTTCATCAGGCACTTCAGGTAAATAGGCTATACGAAGCTTGATAAGGTTGCTTAGCAACCTCAGGCGCAACCTGCTGCTACGCTCTTGAAAGCTGGCACAAAAACGGCACAGAGGGAGCAACCAGCGCCCGACCTTGCGTTGTCCAGCAGTTGAAGACAGGGCATGTGTACAGCCCCTAATTTACAGGGCTGGTAGCTGTGGTCATTCCACAGGCTAGTTAATAACATGTTGGACAGGAAATCCAAAGTGTGGGAACATTTTGAGAAGGTGAAGGATGAACCTAAGGCATTTGCCTATTATTCGTCGACTACAAACATGACGTATCAGTTAGTAGCTACATGCCCATTACCCACTGAGCACAATCATTACTGCTTTGCCGACAGCGTCATTAACAGGTGGCTCGCTCAGTGTGTGACGTGCACTTGTAGATAAAATATAGGTCTATATTAATGAAGGATCACTAGTAGGCTAAAGCTTTGTAGTTCTCTGTAATGTAGCACAGTGTTAACACTGTTACTTATACTATTCTTTCTCAGACCTTGAACTCAAACCACTGTGTTGCCCCGCCCAAAATATATAATTCCTAGATGACAGCTCAGCTATCTCCATGTTGAGAACCATGTGCAGACAATCTCGGCTCAGACTCTCAATCATATATGCTCTGAATGTTGTATACTTATCTTTTAGATACAAACAACATACTGTAATAGCTTTATTTCAGTTAAAATAATGAAGTGTGCAAATGTCCATGTCATGCATAGAGGATCCCCATTTAACTTTCAATACTGGCATAAACCTTCAGTGCCATGCTGCAGCAGAGGAGACTCAAATGACTCCTTTTAGTCATTTAAGGAAATGCATTTTGGGAAATTAGCTTATTTGCTACCTTACTGAGAGTTAAAAAATAGAGCTTTTAGCCTAACTTAACAAAGAGACTGAAAGCAGAAAAAAACAGCTAGCGGCACAAAAAATAGCAACAGGAAAATGGCCATAGATTGCAGATCACTTCTAATTGGTTCGAGCAAAATAATCTCCCCTCCAAACAGAAAACAGCTGACATGAACAGGACCTCGGACTGAATAATGACGTTAAAAAAAAAGACAATTCAGTCTGATTTTCGGGCTGCTGTTGGTCAAGTGTTTCAGTGCCTACGCTGGTATCTACATAACATGACATTCTACCAGTCTGCATTTCATGTTGTTTTTCCTCTACAGGACTACGTGATAACCAAGTGGCTGGCATCTGTGTTCTCTCACTGCTACAGCTGCTCTCCCGTTCCTCCCATCCTACCCATGGATGTCACTCTGTCCACACAGCTAGGTAACGCATCACTGCTGTCAGTATGACAACATGTCCATTCTAAATTTAACCAACACTTGAAGGGTGACACGGTTGTCTCCGTCCTCAGATATTCATTTCCTGAACAATCAGGAGATGTCAGACGTGACGTTTATGGTGGAGGGGCGTCCATTCTTCGCTCACCGGGTGCTGCTGATGTCGGCTTCTGAAAGGTCTGATCTGACTTATTAATTGATTAAATCTGACTACTGTTCATGTCCACTTACATTTCTAAGCTATCAACCCCTTACAGATGGCTGACAAATGGAGACAGATAACCAGTCACGCTCACATTCACACCTACGGGCAATTTAGAGTCACCCGGTAGCATTAAGCATTGTGTGTTGGCTCACTGACTTTTTAAAAAACTCAGAGGGTCCAGGTTAACAGGACACTGTCTGGTACCCGTTTTTCTTCCACTGGATCCCCTCAGGGATGTGTTCTTTCTCCGCTTTTGTTTATACACTAGAGGACTCTGTTATTGTAAGTCTTCTTCATGGATCAGAATATGATCATGGCTCAGTACTGGATCAATTTGTAAATTAATGTAAACAGTCTTTCCTCCACATTAATGTGTCCAGACCAATGAGATGTTTATTGATTTACTAAGGAGGCCCTGCCTTCCTGTTCCTTGTGTAATCAAGGGGGAGCCGGTGGCAGTAGTGCAGCAGTTTAAGTATTTGGGGACTGTCTTAGATTACAAGTTGAATTTTGATGTGAACACTGACAGCATCTGTAAAAAGGCAAACCAACGTACTATTCTATTTAAGAAAGCTGAAGAGTTTCAATGTGAATAGGATAATCGTGAAATTGTTCTATTCTGCTTTTAATGAGTCTGTTCATTCTTTTAACATGGTCTGTTGGTTTGGTAATCTGAGCCTTAAAAACAAAAGAAGTTGGAAAAAGTGGTCAAGTTGTGCTGTAAGGTCACTGGTGTTTCTTTGAATAACCTACAGCATCTGTTTGAAGAGAGGGTCACCTCTAAAGCTCGGTCTATTGTCTCAGACTCTCAACATCCCCTCAATGTTGACTGTCAGATGCTTCCATCAGATTGGAGGTTTTGACTCCCTAAATGTAGCACTAAGCATTACAGATTATCCTTTGTTCCGTCTGCTATCACTTATCTTAACCAACGGTGACCACTAATTGTCTATGATTTACCCCTGACAGTGTGTGATTCTGGATTAGGTGTGCTATGTATTGTACTGTCTGTTTGTTATGATTACTGCCTGTATCTCATATTGCCCTTCTGGGATATTAAAGTTTTACCTTACCGTACCTTACCTTAGTTAACCTAGGCTGCATGTCTTAGGACTGTGGGAGAAAGCTGGTGTACCCAGAGAAAACCTGACATGGGAAGAACATGTGAACACCACATAAAAGAGTGGCCTGATGATTCACTGATTAGCAATGTGGCCTCACAGCAAGAGGGTTCCTGGTTCAAACCCGCATTGGGGGTTTTGAACCCTGGGGTGGGAGAGCATTTTTGTGCGGAGTGGGAGACAAATACTTTCTACTAGTCAAACTTTATTTTTACATGTGAAAATCTAAAGAATTTAGTAAAATGCACACAAAAATAAAATGCTAAAAAATATCATAATAAAAAAAAATACAAATACCAAGAGAATAACACTTAAAGGATAGAAATACATGAAATAAGAACAGCACAATCAATAATATATATCCATGTGTACCCTCTTTTTGCTTAACAATAAAAACAAACAAAAAAAGCTAGATTTACAGCTGTATATATGTTTTTTTTGATTCCTCTGACTATTTTATGTTATTCTTTCATCATTGCTTTTTATGACTTCTTTTTCACCTTCTTCTTCTTCTACTTATAATAATAATAATAATAATAATAATTATTATTATTATTATTATTATTATTATTATATCAATAATAATACATACATACATACATACATGTTCAGTATTTTGTTTTTGCTTATATTGACTAATTCAGGCAGATTACTGATTTTGGAAAAGTTTTATCCACATGTAAAAAAAAAAAAAAGTCTTGTGTTGAGTGTTGACTTTGGGCAAAGAGAGTACAAAATGCATCTAAATTTCATAGTAATGGTGTGCAAGGTGCTGCATCACAGAAATGGATTGATCCCTCAAAAATATGTCACCTCAGTCCACTTTTATTTTTGACACCTTCACATAACAAATAAGTGCATTTGAACATCACATTATATACCATACACATTATAGACAATGGGGTCAATGTAGTGATCAATGAGTTGCTGCAGAAACAATGAAAATTGGTCATAATTCTAAACATCACCAGTTTTCTCATTTTCCTAATAAAACTCTGATGTTCTGATGTGTGTTTTGCCCCGTTAGGTTTCGGCGGATGCTCTGCGACTCCCCCGACAATATCATCCATGTCAGTCACATGACCTACAGCACATTCCAGGTAGGACACAAACTGACCATCTGTCCTTTGCTGTTAATGTGACGGAGAACTGTTTAACACTGAAGATTGTGTTTTTCTCTGCAGATGACTATGAAGTCTCTGTACTGTGGAGGAACAGAGGGACTGACAGTCTCCCACTCTGAAGCCATGAAGGTAAAACCACTCAACTGTTACCTGCTGCAGTTCTATCTCCCTGGATAGTTTTTTTTTTAATAATCAGTTAATCAATTTCACAGTGATGTGTCTTCATTCTACTACCTGAGACATTTCCTTGGACAGGACAGTGTAAGGCTGATATTTCACTCTGTGTGTAGTTTAATGAGTCAGACAGTTTGCCTGCTCCCTGTTTATAACTAAAGCAGTGCTTCTGGACCAAATCACATGATTGAAAATCACCATCATCCATCATCAGACCAACAAGTACACAGTGGTGGTTAGTGACGTGTTGTAATTTTGGAGCCTCTCGTGGGTCACATGGTAGAGAAAAGACTTGATGTGTAAATCTGTGTGAACAGATTTGTAAACTGGTTTTATGTCAGAATGCAAATTTGATGTTGCCCATGAAGTAACGATTCATTTCGTAAAATATCAGAGATATTATTAGAGTTAGTATTCTTTATCATCCTGTCTGTTGATGTATGATGTATACGGCTGTTACTTACCAAAGAAAAAGCTTCAAAGGGAAGAAAATTCTGTAAATGTTTTAAGGTTCATAACACCTTTCTAGCTTGTTACTGCCAGTTTCTGTGTTACCTAATGTGAGATAGGCTATAAGGATGCTGGAAGTATATGCATTATTTGTCTGTTTTATTAATAGAGCTCACAGTAAACCCAGAAATCAAAGTTTAGAAGAAGGAATGACCAAGGTTCCAAGAGATACAGTGGCATCTGTGTTTGTCCAACAGAAATGGGTTCAAATGATGACAAGATTATCTTTCTAATGATATCAATGATACATTTTGATTTGTTTTTTAGTGGGCAATTACAGTGAGACTGTTTTTCTTGTCATCTTAATCTATGAAGCAGTATTTCCTGTTTAAAGACTTATTCTTAGACTGTGTTGTGACTGTTTCCGTAGCTGCTGCCAGTGGCTACTTTCTTCCAGCTCAGAGGTCTGCAGAGGTGCTGTGAGATGAAGCTGTCACAAAGTCTGACTCTGGACAATGCTGTCAGCATCTACCAGACTGCCAAGGTACAAAAACATATAAAGACATGATGAACACTGAGAAGAGAGAGCTTTTCTCTGCACTGCTCAGTTGTGCTGTATGTGTGTAGAATAGAGCTCTGAGCGTTTCAGCCTTCACTCAGATGCAGCTTTTTGATTTAGAAATGAAAGCAACACTGTCACACTGTCGTCGAAGAGTTTGGTTAAAGCCAGTGACCTCATTTATAAAACTCTTAGGTGAATCCACATTAAATGTTTGCTCAAGTACAAATGAGGAAATGTACATATCCAAAAAAATATCCTGATTTATAAAACAGTGTGTAGCCTGCTTGTACGCAATTTACTTTTATGGAACCCAAATCAAATTGAAATTGTCCCCATATGGACCAGCATCATATCCTGCCCTCTACATGCTCACATTTGACCATAACTGGTCAATGCAAAGCACTTCATTAATGCTGATGCATAGACATGAGCCGGCTGATCAATGGGACTTTACTGTAAATGGAGAGGAAAACCAAGAAAACTAATGTTCCTGACGCAGAAATCGAGGTGCTTGTGGGTGAGCTGGAGGTTAGACAGCACAAAGCCTATTGTTTGGTGGGCAGTGGAGTCACAACATAAAGAAAAGGCAGCGAGTGAGAACATGTCGCTGCTGCTTTTAATGCGGTCAGTTCATCAAAATGCCCCCCAAAAAAAGAACTACACCCTGACGTCTTTACTATTTACACAGTCACCTACCACAGCCTGAAAACATCCAGCTGTGCACAGTGCTCTCCACAGCTGACCACGAGGGTCAGCAGCATACAGTCCGACCCCGACTGTCCTTCTCTGCGCTCCAGTGGTAGGAATGTGATGATGTGACAGCGCTAATGAAATATTAAGTGAGATCTGATTTGAGATTTGAGGTGACGTATCTTTTGCAATCAAAGGTGCTTATGGAAAAGTTCTGGCTCACTGGCACAAACACAAATAACACTGCTGCATTTGAATGTTTATAAAGTGGATCTATTAGAAACCTGATATGAGGTGAATTTAAATCTGGCTTCAATTTACCACCTGACCATCCGTACTGTTGATTTCCCCTGTCTCAAAATGTGCGTATGCATGGGTCAGAGTTGCTCATCAAGTTTTTCTTTATAAATCCTAATTTATGCTTAGAAAGTGGTGTACACACATTATAAGCCAGTTTTTTGTGTGTACACAGTGGTTATAAAAGAGGCTCCTGGAAATGATTGTGTAAATTTGTATTGATTACAGGGAAAATGCAGACAGTTAGTACACCTATATATAATACGGTTTTACTTTACTTAAATGAAGCATTGATTTCCAGCAGCTAATTTCCAGGATAATTTAAAGCCGCTACAAGGAACTTTTAACTGGATATGCAAAAATCTCTCGTTTCTGCTGATGTCTGTGCGTGACCTACAACAGCAAATGAGACCATCGGTGTGAAGATAAGCTATTGCTATATAGTGTATATCCATACCTTTAGGAAACTGTGTCCGGGTCAGCACCAGGTTGCTTCCAGGACGAAACGATTTACGGCACTCAGACGGCACACATCATCTTACCTAGCTGCTTACATTTATAGTGACTCCTATAAATAGTCGCTATTCCTCCTCCTCGATCCGACGTCCGCGAGGAGTTAAAATAGCAGCAATCATCGGGTAAAAGTTCCGTGAAAGCACTGGACTCACCAGCAGTCAGCCACGTCTCAGTCACACAGAGAAAATCCAATCCAGGGGAAGTCAGGAAATCCTTCAGGATAAACATTTTGTACGCTAGCGATCTAGCATTTACCAGCCCAATCCTGGCAGGAGCCGGTGGGTCCCTGGCGTTAGCTGTCCGCAGGTTGCGCAGATTCACCCCGCGCCAGCGGGGACGAGGAGAGCAGGGGCCGCGGGGCTGGAACACCTCATCCGGGCCGATAGGAGCGGAGGCAAAGTTTTCCTGTCTTGTTGTTTCATTCATCCCCAAAACAAACACATGCGGCAAAGTTTTCCTGTCTTGTTGTTTCATTCATCCCCAAAACAAACACATGCGCGAGCCAGGTAAGTGTCTTTATGACAATACGCGCTAGAGCTCATGGGAAATGTAGGCTTCATTCCGGCAAAACACTACCACTTTTGTCCACAGGGTTGCCAAAATCAACTCAAAATGAAAAGTTCCTTGTAGGGGCTTTAACATAATTAACAAGTGCTTTTAACTTAACACGGCCAACTAAAGTCAACAACTTCGTGTCTATAACATAGTTTTCTAATGGAAAAAAAAGGTAAATTACCCACAAGATAAAGATTTACAATAGCATGCAAAAATTTGGGCACCCCTGGTCAAAATTTTGTTTACTGTGAGTAATTGAATAAGTAGAAGATGAACTGATTTCAAAAAGGCATGAAGTTAAAGATCACACATTTCTTCAATATTTTAAGCAAGATTACTTTTTAATTTAAACCCTTTACAGTTTCAAAATAACAAAAAAAGGAAAAGGGCCCGAAGCAAAAGTCTGGGTACCCTGCATGGTCAGTGCTTAGTATCGCCCTCTTTGGCAAGTATCACAGCCTCTAAATGCTTTTTGTATCCAGCTAAGAGCCTTTCAATTCTGGTTTGGGGGATTTTCACCCATTCTTCCTGCAAAAGGCTTCTAGCTCTGTGAGATTCTTGGTCTGTCTTCATGCACTGCTCTTTGAGGTCTATCCACAGATTTTTAATGATGTTTAGGTCGGGGGACTGTGAGGGCCATGGCAACACCTTCAACCTGTGCCTCTTGAGGTAGTCCATTGTGGATTTTGAGGTGTGTTTAGGATCATTGTCCTGTTGTAGAAGCCATCCTCTCTTCATCTTCAGCTTTTTTACAGATGGTGTGATGTTTGCTTTAGAATTTGCTGGAATTTAACTGAATCCATTCTTCGTTCTAACTGTGAAATATTCCTTGTGCCACTGGCTGCAACACAAGCCCAAAGCATGATCGATCCACCTCCGTGTTTAACAGCTGGACAGATGTTCTTTTGATGAAATTCTTCACTCTTTTTTCTCCAAACATACCTTTGCTCATTTTGTCCAAAAAGTTCTCGGAAAGTTTTATCGGTTTTCCAGACCTCATCTTGACCTCCACAGTTCCTGTTAACTGCCATTTCTTTTCAGGAGGTTTCAGGAGACAGAGTATTTATAAAGCTTTGAAATTTGCATCACCTAGCCTTTCTTAATGATAACTGTGAACAAGTTAGAGTCCTAACAATCTAATTAAGGTCTGAGACCCAGGTATAAGTTGACTGACAACTCAAATGTCTTGAGGTGCTCAAACTTTTGCATAATGCTCCTTTCTTTTTTCA
This sequence comes from Epinephelus moara, assembly GCF_006386435.1. NCBI lineage: Eukaryota > Metazoa > Chordata > Actinopteri > Perciformes > Serranidae > Epinephelus > Epinephelus moara. Next base: position 5,267,443 of record NC_065506.1, on the reverse strand, counting down.
CTCCTAAACTGTACAAAACAAAAATAATACACTAATCTTGCTAAAAATGTTGAAAAGCATGTTTCATCTATAGCCCCGTTTCCACCAAACACTTTTAGTATGGTACCTTTGGAACCAAAAGTACCCTTCAGACATGGTACCTAGACCCTAGCATTTCCACTGCAAACCGTACCTTTAAATGTGTGCGTGGTTATTGTCACCCACTGCTCCCTCCAGCACTCATTGTATTTCCTCATTACCAGTGACACAGATGGAAGTCTGCGCTTTGTTTATCGTGCACAGAACGAAGCTGCACACCAACATTTTCTGAACAAAGTAAAACAGGAAGCAGTGAGAGTGTCTCTCCATGTGATATTTAGAAAGAGTGGGTTTGTGCACTTAGTCCTTCTCAGGCAAGCTCAGAGGTTTAGTGCTGCCGTAGCTCTATGCTACACGACCCTTTTTTTTTTTTCTCCGGGTGAGAATTAGAATATATGTAGTTCACATAATCCAGCCAAAATTAATACATATAAACACTCTAAGATCCACTCATTACTAAAAGTGTTTGTCATATAAAAACTAAAGTAATGGTCAGAGTTGTCATGTGGAATATTTAAGGTGTATTGACTGAGTCTCCCAGTATCTTTTTTTCTCTGACTCTGGCTGCTGCAAGAGGCAGCATAGCATCCTTATCTTTTATAGTTACAGTCTACTAATTAAACTCTCCACGATATGAACAGTGGCTTCTGCCTCATAACCAGCCACAACTCGGCCCTGAGCAGAGTGACCGTCCACTACTGACCAATCAACAGACTGCAGTGTTCACAGCTCCACCTTTTAGTACCAGATCTGTGTGCTAGGTACCCCAACAGAGGGGTGACCAAAAATTGGCAACAGTATGTAACGGTTCAATTGGTACCAAACGGAAACGGGGCTTTTAACTTCATGCCTTTTGGAGATCAGTTCAGCTTCTACTTACTTAACTACTCACAGTAGAAGACATTTTGACCAGGGGTGCCCAAACTTTTGCATGACATTGTATAAAAGTTTGTGATGTATGTTAGATAAAGACCTTTAACTTGTTGTGATTTGATTTTGGTTTATTACATGTACACCTACAGTAAGACTTAAGACTCTGGTCTCAACACATCAAACTGATCTGGGAATGACAATGTGTGATTTGGATTTGAAGTTAGCTTCTAGAAACTGCAGAACTATTGTTCACCCCAAATGAACCCTGAATGCATGCAGAATGAGCACTCAGGTTTATGTGAATGACTCAGTTTTGTTATAAAGTTTAAGAATTTCAAGGTCATGATAAACAAAACACCAGTCACATAATTTTGCTTGCTGTAAATAATCTCACCGTGAGTCATTTAATTTAGTTGATTTTTATGTTCTCAAGACAGGCCCTGTACAGTAAAACCCTTATAACCCTTATATCAGTTAAATCTTAAGGCTGGTTCTAGTTAAGTTTTATTTTTACTCATATAAATCAATGCCTGTCTGCTGCTCATCACAGAGATGTGCTCAATTTGACAAAACTGTATTGTGTGTTTGTATCTGCAGCAACACGGAGCGGCTGAACTCTGCAGGTTCTGTGAAGGATTCTTTCTAAAGTACATGGACCGGCTCCTGGACCGGGAGGACTTCCACCGCCTGCTGCTGGGCGCCATTGGTCAGGAGCAGATCTGCCCAGAGGTGGGCACCCAGGACCAGGATCTACCGATTCTCCTGGAGGTTTTGGAGGCCACATTAATCCACAGACTTTACACCCTGCACTCTGCATGTCGAGAGTAGAAACAATGCAGCAGCCTCCAATACCCTGGGTTGTGTTCAGCCACACTGGTATGTGTGTTAAAGGAAAAGTAGCCATATACTGTGTTTTTAATTTCTTTAGTCTTCTTAGGGAGAACACCTTAGTGTAGAAGAAGAGTAGACTGTTTTAACAAGTTCTTCATTCTAGTTATTTATCTTGACACAAGTGAACATTTCTATAACTTGGAAGAGACAATCCAAATTGATTATGTAGAATGTTAATGATTAACTCATGTATCAGGTAAAATGAACAGACTTGTGCCTGCATTTTAAAATTTGAGAAATTTCTGTTTCCTGTTGCTGTAAATCAAATGTGTTTTTGGTTTCTTTGAGTGTTTGTTGGTCACATTAAGCAACTTGAACACATCACATAAGCTCTAGAAAAATGTGATAGTATAAATTATAAAATTATTATTTAATTTGTCGTTTATCAGTTTTTTATTAATCAGGTTTTTGAGGTTTCACTTGTGACAGGACCAGTCTAGAGACAAGTATATAAAAAGGCAGACATTACCTCAAACCAGTTGTTTAGAGAATATTTACACATAATTCTTACTAAAGTTAAAATGTATGTTAATTGCATATCATACATGTATAACCTGTACAGATCAGAGTCCCACTAACTTAATATCTGGAGAACCGCTCCCCCTAATATCACAACAGCAAAAACTAACATATGAATAAAGGCATTCAGTGGTTGTCCAGAAGAAGTTCCAGGTATAGATCATCATATAGGGAGATACAATTTATACAATCTATAATTTAACTGTAACTACTAAATCAGTCAATATAATGTGGGAAAACCTTTTTTTTTTTTGTGTTTTATCAAACATGAAGGGGCTGAAGCTGTGCGGGGGAATTTGGACTCATAGCATCATCAGTGGTCAAAAATTGTGGCTACAGCCAAGGTGGCACCATCTTTGACTGAACCTTTGCTGAACCCTGTCCAACCTAGCAGAGCATGTATACCATTTAAATTAACACAGGTTAGATTTTTACTTGCTTTTACGAAAGTTTCACTTTAACAAATGAAAAACTTTTTGAGTACAAGGACTTACCAGTTACTTTACTTAAGATAAGCCTAGTGAATACAATGTCTCTGGCTGGTAGGGTTGCAGGCATGTAAACTAAAATCCATAAAGAACAAGACGGAGCTGTTAAACTATGATGTAATTGAATCTGGAACCGTCTTCCATACAGTGATGGTCCAGTCCTCTATCAATCAATCAATCAATCAATTTTATTTATAAAGCCCAATATCACAAATCACAATTTGCCTCACAGGGCTTTACAGCATACGACATCCCTCTGTCCTTATGACCCTCGCAGCGGATAAGGAAAAACTCCCCAAAAAAACCCCTTTAACGGGGAAAAAAAACGGTAGAAACCTCAGGAAGAGCAACTGAGGAGGGATCCCTCTTCCAGGACGGACAGACGTGCAATAGATGTCGTACAGAACACATCAGCATAATAAATATGGGACTTTTTTCTAATACAGCTCAAACAGAATGATGTAAAAACTAGTTAGCTCTTGGCCTTGGAACATTGCGTGTAACAATAATGGACGTAGCTACCGTGATGTCAAGCATTGGTTTGTGGACTCCTGTTTTGAAGCCTATAGTTTGGCATTGTGGCCATCGCCATTTTGGTATTTTGGAGCCAGAAGTGACCATATTTGGATGAGAGGGTGGAGCTGTAGGAGCAAGGGGTGGATCTGACTAAGAAGCCGAGGACACTATTGGCCTGTCACTGTTGACTACCCACCCTTAATTATGCAGAACTTTAAGCCTTAATAAAATATAAACAAGTGAGATATATATATTTGTACCAGGCTATGAACATGTTTATTTCTGCTTTTAAGCTGGGCATTATAACATGGAAGTCTATGGCAATATACCCTATTTTGGAGCCAGCCTCAAGTGGCCATTAGAGGAACTGCAGTTTTTGGCACTTGCATATTGGCTTCATTTTTCAGTCCCCGAGGTTACTGTTTGCCTTGATAGTAACATTAGGGGTGAGTTCCGAATCCTACACTTTTTTCTTTTTACTTTTATTATGTACTGCAGCTGCCCTTAAAAAGCACATACATTATGCCCTGAAGATTGACCCTCTTGCCTTCATATCCATTACCTTGGAGATAAAACAAACTGCACTTACCAAGCTCGCAAGAGACAGAGATCATCCCGGAGAGCTCTGCTGTTGTTACTTTGCAATGTAATGTGTGTAGTTTAACATTAAAGCTATAACTGCATAGATTGTCGGTTCTAACACATTTGCGACAGTGAAATTACATCTGCACTTATCTGTCATTGTTATTTTTGTATTTATGTCCTGTTGTTTATAATATTAATGATCATTTTGTTCACTCAAACAATTAATATTCTTTTTATTACTATTTGACTGGTCATCAGTTACTTGAATGTGCTGTCAGCCATCATTGCAGCTTCTGACAGCTATCAATGAGCTTATCGCTAATTGACTGTCATCTGTTTGCGGCTCAGTTTATGTGACGTATCGTCCACTGCACAGTGGATTGTGGGTCAGAATAGCACGAAAAGCATGCTGGCTTGCATACTGCAAAATTGGACTGAATGTAGTAGAACATCCTGGTATTTCTGCCATACTGCACCTGACATACTAGATATTGGGACACATGAGATCTTCTTCTGGAATACTATATAGTATGGTAGTATGAGGATTGGAATGCACAGTAAATTACTCCTGTATGTAGTCAGCTATTTAGCTGATTTATGTTGGAGTAGATGAACAGTTCCTCAAAGTTTTGTCTATTTTTGCTTTTGAAAAGATTAAAAAAAAGGACACAACCTGCCAAACTTCTTAAACTTCAGTCCCATGCCTACTGCTTCAGTATGTGGAAAGATACAAAACTTAGTGTGCCTAGTTATGGTTGCTAAGCTACGATGTGACTATCAGTGTTTGGGTGATGTGTTTAGCGAACAGTCAGAAACTGAAACTGAGCATAGCTACCCTCAAATAACTTTTTTTTTTTTTTTTTTTTTTTTTTAACTCAAATGTGCAGTTTTGCAGACAGCATGTCAGTGTAGCTCCACATAGACACTGCTGCTGCAGCAACTGAAGCAATGGTATGACGGGAAAACATTTGTAATGTAAATCCTCTGCAGCTGCATGCAGATGATCAACTCTGAATATGTAAAATATGTACATATTTTTTTGTAAATAAATGTCTTAAAACCCCCCAAAAATGAGCACACAGCTCCAAAGTCAACAGATTTATTTCCTTTAGCACTGAAGTTGTTCACAGTAACATCACAAGGGAATACATTGCCAGTGGTTATCCTGCTCAGTAGTAGCGCTCCGTGCTCCGAGTCCATTCTGTGTGCTCTGGATTCCCCCAGTAGAAAAAGAGGAAAGCGAACAATGAAAGGTATTGCTTTAATTTTTCTCTCCGATAACCCAACACCCACCCAGCTGGTGAGCGACCCAATCGCCAGAGAGGTCCCTCTTTGAGAGAATGAGTAAGGAGGATGCATTGCACGGTTACTGTTTGTACACAGTAATCAAAAAGGAGGAAGAGGGCAAGAGGACAGCGAAAGAAATAAGAAAATAAATAAAATAAAAAGGCAAATTAAAACAAATACACATAAAAAAACATAAATACATAAATAAGTGTGGAGAGAAAAAGGGAACAAGAACAATTCCAACGACGACATGCAAAGAAAAGACGAATGCTGAACATGCAAACAACCGTACGAGGTCAAAGCTAAGAGTAGGAATCCCCTTGGTTTTTTAAATAAGCTTGTCAGTAAACTCGGCTTATTTACAGAATGAGTGTTTGGTGAGATCTGAGTCATCATACACACAGGGGAGGGGGAAAAAGAGCTGACAATTATGAACAAAGGGTTTGTTCCTCTCAGAGAGGCTAAGTCTACATTCTTAAATTACGGTAAATCATTTTCCAAACGTATATTACAGGTTTCTCTCGTCAAAAAGCCGGGAAAAGGAACGCTCACAAACGTTTTTCGAGATTCTCAGTGATCAAATAACTTAAACATAACAAAAATATCCTTAAATAATTTGACGTTAAGAAACATTCTCTACATCTTTCATATAAATAACTGAGAATAAATTAATAACCCAAGTGACAAAATACAATAAAGTACAAAAATATACACAGCAGTTCAATATTTTAAAAATAATAATGAAAATTAAAAATGCGCTGACATTTCGTAACTGAACCCAGAATCTGACTCACTTGTCAAAAGTGCAAAAGGAAAAGGAGACATTTTATTGTTGAGGCCCGGTCACACCAGGAAGAGGCACAGCAATATGTGAAGTATATTGTTCTAGAAGCTGGTGAGATAACTGCTTACAAGCTAGCAAGCTGGAACATGTTGGTGTTATTCAGTCACAATTTCGCTGAGTGTCTATAGTCTCTGTACTGGGCTGTTTACTCCACTGATGTATTTTTTTTACAGAGTTAGGGTTAGGCTAACCGTGACCTCCCCAAACCCTAACCTTTAAAATACATATTCTTTCTATTCTGTCTCAACACTGTCTGCACAAACAAGTCCTCTGTTGTGGAGCAGTTTGTGCTCCAATAGAGGAGGTTAAATACTTGGGGTGTAATGATCCATTGATCTGGACTGATATATTGATTCAATGATCAACGATCCAATATCATCGATGCAAAGTAAAAACATCGTTACATATCACCATCTTTAGGTTACACCTTTATTTTGCAATTCTGTGTCACCGTCAAACAGCACCATGCAGATGGCAAGCAGCCCAGAGAAAGATGGTGAGGGTAATGTTATTTACTTATTTACTTGGGAATAAATCAGCAGTGTGGAAATATTTTCAATATCGGAGAAAATACACGTCAACAGACAAAGAACATGCCATATGTAAACAATGTCGTTATGAAACAAAACACGATGTACCTGCCTGGATGAGCATTTCACTTCGCTAACTTCTCGCAGCAACACAGTGATATTAGCTGCTCTGTTTCAACAATGTTTGACGAAAAAACATGCATGCAGGCTGAAATCCAACAATGCTGTTCTGTTGGGAGACGCACTGACTTCAACCAACGGTGAGTAAGAAAAGTGTAAATAATAAATGTAATTTATTAAGGAAAACTTCATCAGCTGCCAGATTAATTTACGCAACTTAAAAGTGCTTATACTGTACTGATGAGAATCATATCTAATTATTTTTTAAAATTTTATGAAAAAGATGATGGTTTGCGTTAAAATGAAAACAGTACTTCCAGAAAGGTCTCTCCGGCAGAAAGCCCTGAAGGTTTACCTATTCCATGTGCTGTTTTATGTGTTAGTGTAGTCACTTTAAAATAAACATTACTGCACTTCAGCGCTTACAAATATTTACAGTATTTATGTGTTATTATCTTCTATGATCTCATCTCATATTGATCACAGGTCCCGCAATCTAATTGAATTGAAAATCGTATTGTTGCAGACTGTGTAATATTGGCAAATATCGTATTGTTGTCCAAAGAATCGATATATTGTATCATGATGAAACTAGTTTTTTACACCCCTTTTAAATACCAACAAGCTACAATAGCTCTTTGTTCCCTGAAAGGTCTATCAAAATAGCTTATCATCACTCAGTGACTTGTACTTTGCCGCTACAGGTTAATACACTTATCACAGCGATTCCATTGAAATCAATTGATTTCACTGTCAAAATAAGCCGTTTCAAATGCTGGTGTGACCAGGCCTACACAGGAATACAAAACAAAATATGGCAACACAACTCTAAAACATAAAGTCACAACTACACTTTTTGTACATACGGAACATTATTTAATCTGTACAACAGAATAGATCATTCATTTATGTAATATCAACCCCCATCATACTTTAATGGGTGACTATTTAATTGCAAGAACCCATTATACAGAAACGTCACAGAGCACGCTCAGAAATCCTGCTGTTCACAAAGAAAGACAACATTAAAAAGAACTACAATCCAGCCAGCGTTCGTCCATCCATCCATCTCCCCGCTTCTTCCACCGCTCCTTGCTTCCTGTTTGTCAGCGTGTGCAAGTCATTACATCCCGCAAAGAAGTCATGTTTGTGTTGAGGAGTACATACAGTGTGTGTGTTTTTTATGTACATGTGGGAGAATTGGAAGAAAGAGAAAAGAGAAGAAGGGGTGTGTGTGTAGATTGACAAACATCACTGTCTTAAGGCTTTTTTTCTTTTTACAACTCTTCTGAGATGTCTCTATGTTTGGTCTGGTGGGGGGAAAGTGGACTCTACTGATGCGGCTGGAGAAAGGACTTGAAGGGGTTGGGGGGGTGAAGTGGGGGAGGGAAGGGAAGGGGTCCTCTGTCTTTTCTTCAGACTCTCTTGGTGGTGGTGGGCCGCTGTCGGCCGGTCTCGGAGAGCCGACGAGGTTAATAGTTATTATGGATGATCCCTGGTGGCAGAGACAAGTCAAGCCATCACACATGTGAGGAGGACACACACCCACCGAAAGACCCCCGAGGACAGAGAGGGACAGAAGGTAGGGACAACAAAGCTACATTTGCTACTTATTGTAAAATACTGATCAACTTTTAAACTGAAATAGCCATTCCCATTATACAGTACAAAATTTATAGGCAAAAAGTAGATTTGTTTTTTCTGTTTTTTTCTCCTAACTAAAGGGCAAAGTTAGCAGCTCTCCTCTGTCATTCTCCTGTTTTATGACCTGATAACTGCTCTTCTCTAGTCATGCACAGCTACCGCTCCTTAAGGTTGTTCTTGTGTCCTGTTGCTGGCGGCCATCTTTGTTTTGTCTTTGCCGGGGGGGCATTTAGAGTCATTGGGCGGGGGCTGGTTGGGCTTGCTGCTGGGGGCATGCTTGGCAGGGGAGCTAGGCGTGGCAGGGGCGCCAGGGGAGTGGGACGCTTGGATGTTCTTCTCGTCTGAAAAAAGCTGTTTAATTACGTCAAAGAAGTTACTCAACGGGCTGCCTACACAGACGGGAAGAAAAGAAAAAACAAAGAGAGAAAGAGAGAGAGAGAAAACAAACAACAGATGAGCAATGGGGTTAACATGAGGAGAGGAGGAGGAGGTGATGGAGGGATGAGAGGAGGAGTGGAGCTGGAGGAAAGGAGACTCTTTAGCCAGGGGAAAGGGGAAATAGGGTCAAATAGGCCGAGGGAAGGAGAAATGGCACCACTGAGCCGATACAGGTGAGATAATAAATAAATAAATAAATAAATTCTCTTTTTGAAAGGGCTGAGATATTAATATTATCTATTAATGTGAGATAAGTGTTGGCTTCAGAGTCTCAGTTTCCCCTGCTGGGCTGGAGAGCTAACGGGAGCACTGGAAGACAGTATAGGTATCATTCAGTAACACAGAGTCACAGTGATGAAGAGCAGGAGGCATGTTGACCATCTTAGAGCAAATCAGATTTAAAGGGACAGTTCACCCCAAAATCAAAAGCATATTTTCCTCTTACCTCTGATGCTGTAATGGTTTGGTGTGAGTTGCAGAGTGTTGGTGACATCGGTCGTAGAGATGTCCGCCTTCTTATTTATGTAATAAAACTAGATGACACTCAGCTTGTGGTGCTCAAAGCCCCAAAAAATACATTTCAGATACTAAATAGCAATGTCTCTTTCCAGAAATCATGAAATCATGACCTGGTTACTCAAGATAATCCACAGACCTTGTTGTTTGCAGTTTCGTGTAGGAAGTATTTTCTCTCCACATACCCCAACTGTATCAGTGCACAGAAGGAAATGTGCATCTCCTCATCGAGCTCAGATATTCAACCCAAGCCTGATCAGGCTTGACCTGACCCGCCGGGTTCAGGCTGGGCTGGGCTGCAATGCCCTGGGGGGGCAGCAGCTGAGAGAGGAAGAGTGATGGGACAATGAAGCAATATAGTGGAGAGCTAGGGTAGACAGACTGCACAGCCTGCTCTTCCAAACCCATCGTGGATGAGATGACAATACTATTGAAATAAGGAAGAGAAGAAAGAGAAGTGGTGCATGGAAACACGTCAGCCCTTAGCTTGTAATAAATGTATATAAAATATAATATATATATTTTTTACCATTGAAATGCTTGTTTTTAATCAGGCTTGAGCCCACCACTGCTGGGTGGCTTGGTCAGAAACTGTGTGGGTTTATGTCAGGCCTAATATTTTGGGCCTGATCAGAGCTCCATCTCATGGACAAGAGATTTGTGCTTGTGACAGTGTGAGATGTAAACATTAATGGCGTGCTGAGCTGTAACGTTAGCTAGCTCAGTGATGCAAGGTGAGCTAGCAGAAAATGCATGCATCTTCTGCGCAGTGATGCGGTTGGCAGGTGTGGTTTGGTAGAAAGAAAATACTTCCTACATGAAACTGCTCGCAACAAGGGTTGTGGATTATGTTAATTAACCAGGTCAGAATTTCAGGAAAGAGATGTTGCAGTTGAGTTTATGAAATTTTGTTTTGTTTTATTTATTTATTTATATATTTATTTTATTTTTTATTTTTTACTTTGAGCACCACAAGCCGAATGCCATCTAGTTTCATTATACTGGAGAGAAGGGAGACATCTCTGCGAACGGTATCTCCAACAATCGGCAACTCACACCAACATTACAACTGCACTGAGATAAACCTTCATCCATCTAACTGGGTTCAATTCTTAGTTTCAAAGGAGAAATCCAGTATTTTGCACTTTGAGCCTCATTTCTGGGTTGTTTATGGTGAAATGGAGTGGCTAAGACCAAAACAATCGAGATGCAAGCCACAGCTTGCTACGATTTTTATGTCAGAACATCAAGGAACACCACTAACCACTCAGTGAGTTTCATGGCTTTGAAAACGAACGTTCAGGGCAGAGTCCTGCGCTGGGTACCCGACGGGAACCCGCAAAAACAGCTGATTTGCGGGTGGTTTTTAAAAAAATTTTTTTTCCCGGGTTCAGATCATAACATGCGGGTCGGATCGCGGGTTTTAGATAAACACATCAGTCATTAGTTCGGTAAACTACAGATAACTATCTTGGTCATTATTTACTCTCTGAGGATCGCCTCCGCTATTTCGCAACGGTCATTGGTTCAGCTGTTTACACGCGTTTCACCATCTAATAACACAATTTGTGATTGGACGACAGAATCAACATGGCTGCCACCGTCTAACAAGCGCCGCTTCCAAAACAGTAAATAATTATTTAGGTATTTGAGAAATAAGTGGATAAAACGTACAACTATCACTTTATAATGTTTCTGAAGTGTTTCCCTGATGGATTACTTCTCTCCTCGATGGATTCTAAAAACACGTGACGGCTCGTAACTGCTGAACGTCGCTCTGGACAGAAAGTAAGTCTATTATTACACATGTAAAGTTCCTTTACATAGATTAAAAGTTTAAAAGCATTAAACGTAACAAACGAGTGCTTTTACACTCGTATGGGAGAAGAACACAGAGGGTTGATGATGGAGCTGAAGTCAGGTTTTTATTGTGAGAGCTGCTTCATTCAGGTCGTTGTTTACTTACTGGCACCTTAACTGTGGCGATATGCTGTTCAATATTCAGCCAATATGACCCAAAATGATTACTCTAAATCCGGGTTACGGGTCGGGCTGCGGGTCGTGTTTCAACGGGTCGGACCAGGTTGCGGTACTAACTGGCCTGATGCGCGGGTTTGCGGTTTGGGTGCGGGTTTGTACGTCCCCGGGTCGGGTCGGGGTGGATCTTGAAAACTGGACCTGTGCAGGACTCTGGTTCAGGGTGGTTTCAGGACAGATTCACACATGGCGATAGACAGCAGTGTTAAGCCAGGCAGGGGAAAGCCAAATTCTCCGAAAATGAGCAATCGTCACTATTTTGGTCTTAGCCTTCTATTTCACCATAAACAACCCAGAAATGGGGCTTAAAGTCCAAAATGCCGGACTTCTCCTTTAAAGAAGTTTTAGTATTTTTTTAAATCCTTTTTTAGTACAGCAGCAAAAAAAACACTTTAATGTACAGAGGTTAGGAAAAGGGGGAGAAAGGTTTTCAAATGAGTCGTAGTTGGCTGGTGCTTATGTTGCCAGATACAGCTAACACCTGCACAGAAGCGCATTGGCTATTTGGGGTGAATAATCAACTACAAACTCACTAAAGCAATCCCTTTTCAAAAGTTTTTGGTACATCTAGGCTCATGGAATTAACCTCCTGTGCTTCTATAGATAATGATTGTTAGTGTTTGTCAGAGTTTGAGTTCTCTTATCCAGATTATTACAAGACTGTTTTGTCGGTATGGATGTCTTCCAAAGCTCCTGTTAACGCTCCATCATATCAACATCCATCACAACAACATCCAACATCCATCTGTTAAGACAAAGGCTCTTTGGTAAGTGCTTTAAAACAGTCATGAGTAAATCAAAACATGCAACAATACAGCACAGAACACACATTAATACACAGTCATTGCCAAGGTTAGTCTTCAAACAGTGTGTCCCTTCAGTGATAAAACAGCTCATCCCTGTTGTTTTGTTGCCTATGAATCGTAATAAATCTGACTTGTTGTGATAACTTACCATTACTCGTCTTCAACAACATAGTGACATGTGCTTTTCTTGTGTCTCGTGTTTTGTTCCAGTGATTTCAAATATGGAACGTTCATGATGAGGGTGGGAACAACCCAGAATCAAGCATTAAACCATGCAAGGGTTATTCAGGTCAGTTAAGAGCTACACACACACAAACACACAAACACACACACACACACACACACACACACACACACTCTCACACAATCAGCTTAAAAATACACATCTTATTGTGTCATTAAGGCCTTGTTTACACGGATACTGATACAAATAAAAACAGATTTTTATTTATCCCATATTAAAAAAGTTCCGGGTTTACACGATCAGTTGTGAAAATGATATCCCTGTTTACATGGAAACGCAAAAATGGCAGCTTTTTGCTGCAATTAGCATGCCAGGCCAGTAGGTGGCGATACGCCATATGTCAAACACCACAGAAGAATGCACAGTGATTTTTTTCCCTCTTGGTGATAGTGATAAAAACAATGATAAACTACATTTTAACCTTATGTAGCATAGTTAACTGCTATACACTTACTAATATTGGGCACAGCAGACGTCTTTGTGCGCAGGTGTAGCGGTGATGTTGATGCAGCAGTGCTAAGTTCATTTGTAAGCTCATAAGTAGTCCCAGAAGTGCTAACAAAACGTAAACAACCTGGCATATATCCGCCATTGCTGTTGTGGTTAATGGGCGCCTAATGGGCATACGCAAACTGGGTTGCAACGTTATCGTCGTCCCCCCCCCCCCCCCCCCAAATTTTACATGGCCTCTGCTTAAACTTTACCACATGTTGACCACAGTGTTGTTGAACTGAAAAGTTTCAGTGTATCTGCAACATGATATCATACAAATGCAACATAGCTGTGGTTTGCATAAATGTACAGTGCCAACATTTATTCTGACAATTGGGTTGAGAGAACCCAGCCTCACTCTGAAGCCGTCGGAAAAAACAGTGCTTGGTCAGTGACTTCCAAGGTCAGACGCGGACGGAAAAAGCAGGAAAAAAAAGCATCCTTTTCACTTTTGTTGCCTGAACCCAACCACATGCATGTGTTGGCAAAATGTAACCACGTGCTTTTGTTGAAGGAAAAAAACATCTATTTGCGGTGTTGTATCAATGTAGTGCGTTTATTTTGAAAGAGACTGTATGCAAACTGTACATTTCCAGTGAAAACAGAAGTGTATTTTGAAAACACAAAATATATGTAAGAAGCTGAAATTGACACGGCGTCCCAGAATGTCAACAACCAACGCACCCAGGGTACCTTGCATGTCATATCTCAACATGGAAAATCTACGCCTGAGCGTCAATATGTGACGAGGTCGAAGTGAGAAGGTGTTGGTTGAGAAGAAGGTATTTCTAAAGACAACAGTGAACTACATTTTCATATTTAATTGACTTGTTAAGGTGAACATTTACATTTTTGCAGCTCTCTCTCTCTCTCTCTCTCTCTCTCTCACTCTCTCTCTCTCTCTCTCTCTCACACACTCTCTCTCTCTCTCACACACTCTCTCTCTCACACACTCTCTCTCTCTCACACACACACACACACACACACACACACACACAGGTGTTAGTGCAAACAGGGTGTGTTGGTGACAAGCCTCCAGGACGTTGCCAGTGTGTGTTAAAAGCCAGAGTTAAGGTGTTTTTGCCGGGAGCTCCCGGTCGCTCTGGGTCTTACCACGCTTGGAGGATTTACTTGGCATAGAAGCAGAGCGCTGAGAGCCATCTGAGAGCAAAGGACAGTGTGAGAAACACCAACCGACTCACTGAGGCCCAGCGCTTCATCATTGTTCAGCTGACAGAAAACATCAGCAGCACACTTCCTAATACATTACACTTCTTCTTGAGTTTAAAGGAAAACTGCAGACACAGTCAATGTTCAGCTCAATTTCCCAAAATCCTGTTTTTTGGGATGAATAAGAGATGGTACATGTTCTATGTTTCAGTCACTGGTAGGTCTGACACATTTGTGTCTATAGGCCAACAACAGAAACATTACAACTTCACACTTCATTCTGATCCATGGATAGACAACTACAGTAAGTGTCACTCAACTACCATTATGTTGAAAGAAATCATGCACAGTAAGTTATGTCACTGGCCAGATACGCTGTCTGAGGTGAAAAATGTGAAGGAAATAAGTTAAAAGGATAGTTTGGGCCTTTTCAAGTGGGGTTGTTTGAATTTACTTATCTAAAGTAGTATAAGCTGTATTTAAAATGTTTTCACTCTTTCACCTTGCTGTCAGACAGCGACTACCGACAAGGAACCGAAGCTGTTACATCTCTTCAAAGCCAGACTCCATTGATAAAAGTGGTGATTTAATACAGCTGAACATATTTGCTGCTGGTCTACTGCTGCCTTGATCAGTTAGTTAGTTTGTGTTATTGTGTGACTTCGGCAATCAAAAGTGTTTGTTCAGATTCACCGAAGTCACTCAATAGTACAAACCAGTCAGAACAGATATAGACCAGCAGCTCTCTTGTTCAGCAAGCCAAAACTACTGTTTTTGTCAATGGAGTCTGGTGGCTTTGATGAGACCTTAGATGGGGAACTGAAGTTGTTAAGCTTCCCTGTCAGATAGGGCTGTCTGACAGCGAACTAAGTGGTGAAAATACTCTCCATATAGTGAACACTTACACTTTTACAGGTTCTTTTAGGTTACATTACTGAGCTTCTGTGTTTGCATGCCTGCCACTTCTCCAAACAGGGGACATGCCAACAGACATATGCTGTCTGTAATACACTAAGTATAGATAAGTACTTCATAAATCCCCATTTCAAAAATATTGAGCTATCCCTTTAAAGTAAGTTAAACTTTAAAAGATTTGGGGATGGTGGTTGAGGTGGCTGTAAAGAGGCCTGTTTAAATTTCAGGAATCCTTGTGATACGATGTTCTTGTTGCATTTTTATACTTGAACACTGCAGTTTGTACTGTTAAGCTAAGACCAGCAGCTGTATAGCTCGCTGTGTCAGTCAGGTGGTAAGTTGGTTGGTCAGTCCACAGCAATTTTTCCACGCTTTGGCGGCCACAGATTTACCATAGGAAGCTGAAAATTGGCATGGAGGTGTGTGTGAAGGGATGTGTCTGTGTTCATGCAAATTGGCTTAAGGGCTGTGGTGATGGGAGTGGCCTATCACAATAAAGCACATAACTTTCAAATGGATCCACAGACTTTGTGGAGAGATTGGCTCAGTTTTGGATTTTAGGGGTTTGGGTTGACAATCCAGATAGCAGCGTTTGGGCTAACTGTGGGCCATGATCAGCTTACTGTATTAATGCATAACATTTACCACAATGCTGACATATGACCAGCAGGAGTCCTGGATAAGGATGGTTATTTTACTACTTGGCAACTGTTTTTGTGTGTATAGCAGGAAAAAATCCACAAGTTGTTTTAGACAGGAGACTCTGATAAACAGGCTGAACATTCACTGTGGCAGGTATTACCTTTAAAATCCATCTGCTACTGCATCCACACAAACAATACCTTACATGAGCTAACACACACACACACACACACACACACACACACACACACACACAGGCAGTCAGGTTCATATGTCTGTAGAACTGTTAGATGTTTAAGTTTCATCAAACACATGCAGGTTCTCTGGTTCTGGGGCTGCTGGCAAAGAGATTAGCAAACACACACACTGTATTTGTTTGCTCGCTTATGAGTTTGTCACTGCAACATACAGTATAGAGCATGCTTTCATTTCCAGTAAAGTGGCAAACACACGTTAGTGTGTGAATGGCAGCTCACCCAGAACCATCAGCACACACAGAGTTTGGCATCAACGAACCCGACCCCGCTTATGTTCAGCCTGGCTCTGCTCGACTGGTTTTACGCTGCACTGAGGCTGGTGTGCCAAACAGTCTGTGTACATGGTTCTGGGTTGGCATTTCATTCAGCATGCGAGTCATTCAGTCCATCCAAGTGGCATTAGAAAAAAGCTGTGGATGACAAGAAGCAGTGTGGCATGGAGAGGCAGGCCAGAGGAGGAGAGAGAGAGAGCAAGATAAGATAGAATATGTAAGAGAGATAAGATAGATAGAGATGTGGGTTATTGGCACATCTACATGGTGAAGGTGGTTGAGGTTGTGCATACAGTGCCTGATAACAGTTCCCATCTGTGGCAGTAACTGGTCAGACTGGTGCTGCTGGTTCATTGTGTATAAGTGATAGTTTGGATTTTTGGACCTTAGTTGAATGTGTGACTCTTGCTGTTTGAAGGGACCCCCTAAAAACTTGGTCTTTCACCTGCATCACACAGAGTGTTGTGTGCCTGATGCGCATTCTCATCAGCTCACACTGGGTCATCTCATTACTTTTTGGATAAACTATCAAAACTGCAACTTAAGAAGTTGCTTCTAACCTAATCTTTACCATAACTCCAAGATTAAACCTACAGGAGACCTCACGCCTCACTGTAACTTCAAACAGGAAAGATTTCCTTTTTTTGTGATCATCGATTTATAAAGATAGATTTGTGCTCCTAGTACTACTGGCACAGCTGCAACTGCAATGAGACATCACTACAGATTTTCAAATGACATTTACCTAACGGCTAATAAATTCTCACACTGACCATCATAACGCTATACTGGAGAATATGTACAACTAAACAGTGCTAAAATATATTGACATTTACACTGAACAAAAATTTTTGCCAAGCCGATCTCACTCCTAAGCTTGACTTCCCAGCCACGGGCGTGTGTTGGCAAAACTTGAGACTGTATATTTCCTGTGAAAACGGAAGTGTAATTTGAAAACAGACAATGCATGTAACAGACAGAATTTAACAGTGTCCCAGACCGTCACCAGCACCCAGGGTACCTTGCATGTCATATCTCAACATGGAGAGTCCATGACCAAACATTGATATGTGATGAGGTCAGAGTGAGAATTTGTTGTTTTTGCCCACATTTTCCATAGTTTTAAGTTAAAGATCTAAAACTTTTTAATGCACTCAATAGATATATTTCTGTCAAAAATTTGTTGCAAAACTGGTAAAATCCACATTAGTGAGCACTTTTGCTTTTCCAAGATAATCCATTCACCTGACAGGTGTGGCATATCAAGATGCTGATAAAACAGCATCATTACTACACAGGTGTGTCTTGGGATGGTCACAATAAAAGGCCAATCTAAAATGTACGTCTCATGGTGAAATTAACATTAAGTTCAGGGGCAACAACTCTAGCGGACATGCTCCCTCGAAACTTGCAACATCTGTGTGATTGTGTTGTGTGATTAAACTGTACATTTTAAGAGTGGCCTTTTATTGTGATCATCCCAAGACACACCTGTGTAGTAATGATGCTGTTTAATCAGTGTCCTGATATGCCACACCTGTCAGGTGCTCACTAATGCGTATTTTAACAAATTTGTGAATAAAAAAGTTTGTGGGAAATATATCTACTGAATGCATAAAAAAGTCCAAGATCTCTAACTTAAACCTGTGAAAAACAGGGACAAAAATAAAAGTGATGCATTTAAATTTTATCAAGGATAGATAGATTACATTATTGAGTAACAGCAGGATCCTCGACATGGATCCAACTTTTCTTCTTTTTGCTCACAAGCTAAACACTGCAGCCCTGATGTAGATCTCTGTTTCCACTTCAAGTAGTGTTTCCCATTTACCGCTAACCCCTGTAGCTGTAGTTTGGGCTTAGGTTATGTTATAGTTAAGCACTGCAGGGAGAATTGGTCGGAGCTGGGGCTGAGGTTGGGTTGAGGTAAAAATGTTATGGGGTTAAGGTTAGGGCTGACCGTGAAACTGTTGTTTTTGAGGGGTTAAACACCACCTAATATGAACTGAAATAAAATATGTGGTTAGATAAAAACATGTTTTGTGTTTTGGAAATGATTACATATATCTGGTTTCAACAAATTTTGACTGGAAATGTTTGGATCAAACAATTTGCAATCAATTCTAATCTAAGCAACCACCACCTACAAATACAAATAGTATAATACTAATAATATTAATGTAGTCTAATCTTTATCTGCAACCAGGCAGAAAAATACAGACTGGTAAAAAAAAAAAAAATTAGCCATAACTTAAACTCTAGTCAAGTAGTTGGTAAACCCTCTATTGAACGATGTCAATGCACTTCCTTAAATTAACAAAAAAAAAAAAAAAAAAAAGACTTTAGGGTTCAAATAGACAAAATAGTGATGCAGAGCATTTGTTGCTATTATTGTTGTTTCGGAGCCACTGTCTGTCTGTCTGGGAGATCAGAGGTCGGGACCAGCAAATATTGTCACCCCCTAATCTGCGTCAAAAATCCAAACTATCAGTTCAAAGACTGCAGGCTTTAGATCTAGTATACTGTGGTGGGCAGGTGACTGGTTCTCTCCCAGTAACATGTCAGTGGCAGCTGTGTGTGCAGCATCTTACTCTCCTTATTATGACAGCAGTGTGTGTAGAGAGGTTGTAGTTACTCTGCTTCACCACCAGAGGGGACCATTATCAAGTAAATAACCACAGATACAACAACAGCAATAGTACAGTGTCACACTAACAAACAAAACTAACAAGGACAACTGGAGAACACACAGTCACTCTTTCTTTTCTTCCATATTTTTTATAATCCATCCATCTATCTATAGGCAGCCCAAAATATCCAATCACATCAAAGAAGCTGTCAAAGAATTGTGGGATTGTTCCATTGTGTTTATGCACTATAAAGGTAAGAATGTATTCTGAAATCTTGATACTTTTCTCCCTCTTTCAGACAATAAACTGCACGCTTCCATGTAACAGCTAACCTACACATGTACAGTTGTGTAAACATCCATTTGCCTGTGAGTGTTTCTGCTGAGTCAGACACTGGGTGAGAGCAGAGCTGCTGTCTGCTGAGGGTAAATTACAGTTTGATGTACAGCTCTTGAGTAGCCATAATCAGCCCTGTAAATGCACATCTAGAACTCACTGAATAACATTACCATGTTCTGTGTGTTTGTGTCTGTGTGCGTGTGTGCGTGTGTGTGTGTGTGTGTGTGTGTGTGTGTGTGTGTGCACGCCATGGCATGTGGCAGGGGCATGCACGTGGAGATGCCGTGTGCTAAAAGCAGTGTGCCGAGCTGAGCTGAGCCGAGCAGGTCCGAGCCGAGGTTGACCAGAAGTGTGACTGTGCTGTGAGGAGTGCTAGGATGCCGGGAGAGAGGGAGGCTGTGAGGACGAGGAGGAGGAGGAGGAAGAGGAGGAGGAGGGGTTGGAGGGAAAGGCGTTGTCAGTTGGCGAGGGACTCCACTTACCGGATATCTGGGGCTGGATGCCGGGCTGGTCGGAGCTGAGCAGCTGGGCCTGGATGGTCTCCACCACACGCTTGAAACGTCGGCTGGGACCTGATGATAGAACAATAAAGCTTCATTAGGTTTCATTAGAATGCTGTACAGACACTTCCAAGGTGCTGAAGCTGTTTACAGGTATAGAATATGTAAAAATGCTGGCCTCCCCCAAGTGTGTGAGAGAGGGAGCGATGAGTTGGAATATAATGAAGAATGAGTTTTCTGTTCTCTAAACTGGCTGCATCACTGATGTCAGTTAAGACTTGTTTAACTCCTGTTTGATGACATGATGCATGTAAAGTGTTTGGCTGGATATTGATGACTTAACACACAGTTGAAAGCAGAGAGGAAGTGAGTGCTGCTCTGATTATTAGTGGTTATACAGTTTTTTTTCTTTCTTGTCTTAACCTTTTTTGTTTGGTGGCCAACAAGGGCAAACATGCTACTACAGCCCGGTTAGTATGAAATGTGCTACACCTTCAGTAACAATGGCATTAATAACTACATATGAATTTCTAAAACAAATACAACAGAAATGTGCTGCAGAAAGCAAAAATAATTATAATAATACTTAATAGCAAACATGCTGCAAACACAGATATAAAAAAGTCAAAAACATACAACCCCCACAGGCTGTCAACACACCGACCTCTGACCAATCAGATCACTGAAGAAAAAAGTATCCATGAACAAAAGTCCAGAGTGACAGGTAGAAAAGAGGAGCCTACAAGCTGTTAACGTCAGTAGAATCATTTCATTGCTCCAGGGCTCTATTTCCACTGGTTTTAAAACAGAGCTTCTAACAAATGGAGAGATTGTTTACAAAACTAAACACATGATTTTAGCAATATTTAAAATCATTAAGTTTATCTTAGTCCGCAGTGACAGTGCTGCTACTTTTTACACTCTGATTTATCACTGCAACTCAGAATAACATGAGACACCTGAGTGATGAGAACTAGGATAACACAGATAATATGTTATTAATAAAATAATCCACACACTGTTAATTTGCTGCTGTTATTATAAATGTAACATTGCGGTTGGATCAACCTCATTGGTCATTAACTACTTTCCACCCTTTACTTCAGCAGCAGAAACAGTCTGGTGCTACTTCAAAGTGTTTTATTTGACATGTTCAGAGTAGTATTATCATCATCCAACTAAACAGCAAAAATACTCTATACTAATGTCACATAGGCCCATAGATACTGCATATAATTTAAGTCTGGGATGACGGAGAATTTTTGGATAGTGTTTCCACATTTTCCGTTTTAGGATGACAGATTGTTGTTTACATCCTACGCCACTGACATTTTACTGTCTTGTAGTCGCAGACATTTTTGCTATCGTTTCATCATATGTGATATGAAGCAGCCTACTTCATTCATGGTCCTGATGATGACGCTCGTAATTAACAACCCCATCTCTTTTACATGAACACGCTTGTGGCTGGATAGGAAAACCCAGAGTTGACTGAACTGGTTGATAACCAACTTTGTAGTACCGGTTATCCAGACAGCCAATGTAAGGGTTAGTCAAACCAGATAATGAGAAGATATCCTGGGTAAGTTGAACTGGCTTCATAGTACAGGCCTCTGGTCTCATGTCCACATGTCTGTAGCTTGCATCTCTTCCTCGCACCTTCCTCCACCCTCATAAGACATGGGAAAGTATTATAGAAGAGCAACAGATTTACATAACTCCCCCTAGAATCGTGAAGAACCTGTGTTGTGTTGACTGGATATGCAGCATTGTTCTGTTGTATTTGTTTTTGGGATTTGTGTCTTTTTGACTTTGCATTATTCTTATATTTACAGCGTGCTTACTGTTAATGTATTTTTTTGGCTTTCTGCAGCAGATTTTCTTTTTAATTGCAGCACATTTCAGTTGCCTTGGTTTTGGATTTTCATATGTGTTTCTGGATTGGTGTTGAATTATA
Source organism: Epinephelus moara (assembly GCF_006386435.1). Classification (NCBI taxonomy): domain Eukaryota; kingdom Metazoa; phylum Chordata; class Actinopteri; order Perciformes; family Serranidae; genus Epinephelus; species Epinephelus moara. The sequence continues at coordinate 5,245,853 of NC_065506.1, read as the reverse complement.
AACTGCAGCGTGTTCCTTCTAATGGAAATGTTTTTGGCCACTGTACTTCTGCCCCAGACTATGGCATAAGAAAGATCTCATGTCAGTTATTATACTGATTTGTTTCAGTTTATTGTTGATTATAAAGTGATTCATTTTAGAGAGAAGAAGAAATGCATGTAATATTTTGTTTATTTAACCTTGCAGTCTTTACATTAATGTGACAGCATTCAGTTCAGATATGTGTCCTATCTGGTGACAGAGGATCTGTTATTGTTGTATTAATTATTATATATTTAACTTTAATGACTGGTAGCTAGTGTGTCTTTGTGCTTGTGTGTGAGTGAACACCCATACTGTTCCTAATGTTTTAATCTAATCAGTGAAGTGTGCACAGATCCCTTGGGATGGTGCACTATAAATAAACGTAATTGCATACTACTGTTGTTTCTACTTTTAAATGAGTATTTAAGTGTGGAGCAGTTGATTGCTTCATGTTGAAATATAACTACAGCATTTAAATACTGTTGGAACCTCAGTAATACATAGGGCAGTAATCAACAGTTATTTACATTCCTATTTTCTCCTTTTTTTTATCAATTAAATGATTAGTCAGTACATTTTCAGAAATAAAAGAAACAGTTACAAGACAAAAGCACTTTTAAGTTGATTTATATTTTTCCCAAACCCCAAAAAGATATTTAATATACAATCGAATTAAACTGTGAAAAGCAGAAAAACCTCACATTGAAAAAGCTGGAAACAGGAAATGTGTGGCTTTTCTCTTTATCAAAAACACAAATTGATTTTCAAAATTATTGTCAATCTTCTGTCCATCAACTATAAGATGAATTGACCAATCTCACTAACTTCCCCGTTTTGGACCCGCAGATCAACAGATCAATACCTACTGGTCTGTGTAGGACTGTTAGTGCAGGGTATTTACCTGAGAGCAGGGTGAAGGTGACAGAGTAGATGCCGTTGTCCTTGGTGGCGCTGGTGCTCTCAGTGTAGGTGATGTCCACCTGAAACTTCACTGGCTTCTGGAAAACTGTTGGACCAGCTGTAGACTTGTACTCTGCCCGGAAACTGGTCTGAGAGATGACACTGTGGCTCAAACTGGGGATCTGAGGGAGGGAGGGGGGTGTTCCCCAGTAAGCAGACTCTGAGTCAGCAGCAACAACACAAGCAAACAACTTCTGCATGAGTTAAGATGGCAGCATGGATGTAAGAGAAAGAGACAGGAGCAGAAGGAGACAGTGTTATGTTGAAAGCATCACAGTGTTTTGAAGCCTCTGTGTCAGAGCTGAGGCTGACAAGGACATGCAAACAGACAGCAGTCAACTGCACATGATGCTGCTGTCCCCCCAATGCAATAGGGAAATACTGCACAGTGACTTAAAGTCATACTCACATTACAAAACCTAAACACTTTTACACTGAAAAATTGTCCATCCATCCATTCATCTTCTAACCGCTTCATCCTCTTGCGGGTCACGGGGGGGGGGGGGCTGGGGCCTATCCCAGCTGACATCGGGCGAGAGGCAGGGTACACCCTGGACAGGTCGCCAGACTATCGCAGGGCTGACACATAGAGACAGACAACCATTCACACTCACATTCACACCTACGGACAATTTAGAGTTATCAATTAACCTAATCCCCAATCTGCATGTCTTTAGACTGTGGGAGGAAGCCGGAGTGCTCGGAGAGAACCCACGCTGACACGGGGAGAACATGCAAACTCCGCACAGAAGGGCTCCCACACCAGGGATCATATCGGGAACCCTCTTGCTGTGAGGCGACAGTGCTAACCACCACACCACCGTGCTGCCCCTGAAAAATTGTGTAATATTTATTTTTAAAAGCCTTGTTTATATTCTTTTATAACTGGAAGAAAGATGTACCACTCTTTTTCGAGTTGACAACCCTTCAAGACCCTGATACGTATTCTCTTAAGCTTGTGTTCACCACAGACCTTATTTCAGGCATCTGACTAAAAACTCATTCAACAAACCCACCTGGAACCTGGAGTACTAAAATGCTAACTCATTTCCAGCACCACTCTATGGTATTAGCCTATCACAATAACATATGCCATTTATATGATGGCTGTAGAAAAGCATGGACGCTAACGATTCGTTCACTCGATCAAAGAAATCATTAAGATAAAAAAACCCAAAACAAAACACTGCTTTATTACCAAAACACTCTCTGTGCTCTGCAGGCTACTGTTAGCAACCCAGGCTCCTACCCTGCCAGTCTACACTATAGACTGTGTGTGAAAATGGATGACATGAAAGCTCCTCATAAGTGAAGTCAAAACATCTTGATTGCCCCCTGGTGGCTGACTGCAGTACAGGTCATAAAGTGAATGGGACATGAGCCATTTTAAAAACACAAAGTACACGTCATATAAATTATTCTCAAAGATGGCTTCTGTCATTTACGGAAGTTTTCATCATAATTTGAAAAAAAAACAAAACCCTAAAAATCTAATGTTTATTAATCAGATTTTACAAAGTCAAACAAAAAATAAAAACATGAATCCAAAAGACTTCTAAATGTAGAACAATAAGAAAACATTTCTTAACACTACATAAGTTACTTGAACCATTGTACATCATTATGCTTTTGAGAAATGCTCATTTTATGAGCAGAGTACAAAGGCATTTAGAAGACAGAAGACAGCTTTCTGCTGCAAAAAGAATTAATTATCTAGCTATTATGGCTCTTATTTTAGATTGATTTAAATATGATCATGCAAACAATGATTTCCTGCAGCCCTCTGCGGAGGACAGTTTTTAAAGGGTTAAGGAATAAAACATACTGGTGGGGTTCTCTTGTTGCTCGTGCAGCCATCTTGCTAATGATTTGTCATAACACAGTTTAAAGTTTAAAGTGTTCCTCTGAATCCCCTCTTACTGGCCATGTAGCCCTGACACTTTGTTCTGTCCCTCTATCCAAACAAGAATCAAGACACCCTATTCCTAGAGGTGACCAAAAAAAAAGGTAGAGAAAGGTAGGGCTAAATGACAGGGGTAAGGGGTGTACTGGGACTCAGCCTCAGAATAATGGGTCTTTAAAGGAGCATTTTGTTGTGTCTCCAGTCCTCAAGCCTCTGAGTGGACAGACCGCTGTTTGATAGACAGCTGTGCCATCAGGGGCAGTGAGACACAATGGGAAAAAACTTGTGCTGGTAACTGGACAGACTGTTTTGTTAGCAGTGGTGTTGAAGAATAAGGATCACAGCATTTGGCAGCTAAACATATTCATTTTGACATTTGCAAGTTTAAAAGCTACTTTGACTATTTAGAGTTTTTGAATTTAGTTACTTTGGTTAGCATCTTTCCAATCAGATTGTTGGTAGGCGGGACAGCTGCTTTGCAAATTCATGTGAGTCAACGCTTGAAAATAGGAAGTTAGAAAGCAAATGTTGTTTGCAGCATTTAAGTGTCACCATCACACAGATGACAAAACAGATTTCATTAGATAAATGCTACATGCAAAAAAGTTTTCCCTCTGTGTGGATAAAATGAACAATACACTCAGTAGTATATTCACCATTCTCGGAACCCATTGGCTGTATTTGGCGTCTGACTTCTGGCAGACGGCGATACAGCCTCTGGGGGCAGACCCCCGATTTTTTGGCATTCCGGTTTGAGGAGGCGAATTTCCGTTTCCGACTTCCATTTATATATAAGTAAATATGCTGAACCATTGCCATGGATTCAAAGTTTGCAGTGACGCCAATTAACAATTTAACCTGGCAACAACTGCAGCCGGCTCAAACGTGACTGATCAATATCACGTGGACTACAAACACCCTAGCACCCTTTCTGGAGGCAAGATCTCCAGAGTTTGCCCACAGACTCTACATTCACTGAATGTAGAGTCTGTATATAGAGACTATATATTCACAAACACAGGGTGCCATTAGACTAATAAATAAAAATGTAATAAAAATTACACCGAGTACCTTCTCTCTCTCTTATATCTCTCTTAGGTTAACTTATATTGCAGCGGTGCCTGGATAGTGTGACGTGTGTGGTTGTGCTGCTGCCGTGGTCCTGCCTGATGCCTCCTGCTGCTGCTGTTATCATTAGCCATACTTCTACTATTATTATACACATATGATTATTGTCACATACATATACTATCATATATTAATATATACCAACAACATATTGTACCACAATAGCCGTAATTATTATAATATTATTACTTAAATTAATGTTGTTGTAAGCTACTGTCACTGTCATCTGTCCTGCATCTCTCTCTGTCTCTCTCTCTGTCTCTCTTCATGTCTCATTTTGTCATGTGGAACACTGTTAATTTATTATGTTGATTTGTTCTGTACGACATCTATTGCACGTCTGTCCGTCCTGGAAGAGGGATCCCTCCTCAGTTGCTCTTCCTGAGGTTTCTACCATTTCTTTCCCCCCGTTAAAGGGTTTTTTGGGGAGTTTTTGCTTATCCGCTGTGAGGGTCATAAGGACAGAGGGATGTCGTATGCTGTAAAGCCCTGTGAGGCAAATTGTGATTTGTGATATTGGGCTTTATAAATAAAATTGATTGATTGATTGATTGAAATGTAGATTTCTGCCTTTTTTTTCCCTCAAGAGGGCACATAAGATATTTTACAGGGTAGAATATACTGTATATATAGTTGCAAGGGGGAAAAAAGCATTTAACTGTAAAACCTATTAAGAATTGTTGTCTATGCCAGCTAGAGTGTAACATCTAAGGAAGATGTTACAAAACCTCCTCCTTCTTCTGTCATCTCCTGACACCAGAGAATAACTTTGGTTACCTGAACCTGAAGACGCTCTGTCGGATCTTCAGCCTGCTGTGTTGCAGCATTTTCACTTTTGTTTGACTAATTAAGAAAACTGATGAAACAAAGTAACCCTAACAGCCTCCACTGTTGTAGGCCCTAATGTTACAGTTTACACACACACATATTTTCATACACAATATATATTATATGGTAGAGTGTACTGCACTTGTACGGGACTTTACTGTTTATTTACACTGATAAATAGTTTTTTCCCCTAAATATTGTGACAGTAAAGCCAGTAAAGTATGGACAAGTGAGGACAAAAGGGTAAAACAGGAAATATGACAGCATTTATCAGTCAGTAACAGAGGACAAGAACAGATAATGGATGGATGGATGGATGGATGTTGGGATTTAAGGTTAAAAAGGAACAAGGAAGAGGAGACTTACAGAGAGGAAGGCATGGACGATGTCTGCCTTTATGGAGCTGAGGGGTTTGTCTCTGATCACAATGAAGATCTGCTCCTCCTTTTCTAGGTTGATGAAGTTACCGAACCATGATTTCTTAGCCAGTCTGCAAAGGGAGACAGGCTGAGATCACAACATGATTCAGAACAGACTAAATCAGCTGGAAGTGTTTACAACAATGTACAAAACTGACAGTGTGATAGAAAAAGCTGAAACTTTCCCATAAAGTGGAAGAGTTGCAGAAGTTAGTGCCGTTTTTTCAGTGTTTTTTTACCTCAACAGCGACAGGTCATAGGAGTAGAGTAAGTTTTTACTTCAAACCAAGACAAACTAGTAATAACGTGATTGTGGATGTTGGTTAAAATTTAGAGTTCTTGCCAAAGATACCAATTTAACACTGGACTATTTCCACCTCTTTTTGTGCTTTTAAAGTTGTGAAAACTGTGTTCATCCATGATGTACCTCCCAAAAATACATCTCATATCCACACGATACATTAATGTATTATAATTTTTTAAAATGCCTCCTTGACCATACTGCCTGTTTACTGACTAGTGATGACACATGTCATGTTTTATAGCCTACATATACAAATATACAATTATGATTTTCAGGTAACTAAAAACATATAGATAGGAAGTCAAACTTTCTACAAGATCCTGTTACTGTGAGACAAAATAGAATGTTCATAGCAGCTTTTCAATAAATTAAGCCCAAATATCAGGAGGGATGATGCTGTATAACTGGCTCAACACTTGTCAAGGTGTACCCCAGGGTACTGTTTTAGATCTGCTGTTATTTTTAGTTTATATTAATAGTCTTGGTCAAAATGTGGCTAGTGCCAATTATCATGTTTATGCTGATGACACAGTGATATATTGTGCCAGCTCATTCATCATGGAGGCTGTGGCCAAATTGCAAGCTGTCTTTAATATTATCAAGTCTCAGCTTTCACAACTACAGCTGGTTCTAAATAGGGATGCACCGAATATTCGGTAACCGAATATATTTGGCTGAATATTGCAAAAAAAAAACACACATTCGGTATTCGGTGGAATAAGTTAAAAGCAAGGCCGAATAATAGCGGCGTGTTTTGATAACGCAATCAAACAGCGTGCCCTTACGGGTGGAGTGAAATGTCGGCAGTGTGGCGATCCATCCGTCACCGCACTCGCATTTGCGACTAAAAATAGTTTTGAGCGAGCAAAATAGGCTTAAATCATTCAGCACGCTGTGCGAGCAGCCTACAGATTTCAACCAGCAGCAGAAATGAAAGGCGAATCCCACCGGTTGTGGGTTGAACGGGGGTCACAGACACAGACAGGAATGTATTCCTGTCAAATACGGCGGCCATCGGCTTACCAGCGACAGAGAAGTCGGCTCCAATAATGTCCTCTTCTTGGCGTCATGACTGCCCAGAAGTACCTGAACAGCCAAGCCAGCCTAACACAGGTATGTGACGTGTCAGAGGAGAAACGAGCCGTTCACATTTCTCTCTTTGTGGCAGGTAACGTCCACAAACCTCACCGCACTTTAGGGACTGTTCTTTACTTATGAAGGGNTGATACTACTCAGAACCCTGATATTTTCATTGGTATTGTACAGTGGGTCCCAATTTTGGTACCGTGACAACACTAATCTGGAGGGGGTTCATCTGCAAAAACTAATGAAAAACTAAACAACAATATTCAGTACTCGGTATTCAGCCAAGCGTTTAATATTATTCGGCTTCGGCTTCTGCCACAAATTTTCATTTCAGTGCATCCCTAGTTCTAAATGCTGATAAAACTAAGATAATGCTTTTTTCAAATGCTAGGAAGAAGAAGACTCCTGATGATTACTGCTCAGGGAAAGACGTTAAAGTTTGTCACTTGTAATGAATATCTCTGTATCTGGCTTGATGACTCTCTTTCTTGTAAACCTCAAGTTGATAATCTTCTTAAAAAGCTCATGCTGAGGTTAGGCTTTTATTTCAGAAACAAGTCTTGTTTCTCCTTTAATGCCAGAAAAAGACTGGTTGCTGCTATGTTTTTACCAGTTCTGGATTATGATGATCTGAATGCAACTGCACATTGCTTGCACATGTTTTATACTGCATATCCCAATGCACTGAGATTTGTTGCTAATTGTAAAGCCCTCACTCATGACTGTGCACTTTATTCCAGGGCAGGTTGTACATCTCTGACTTTTCGTAGGCTCAGTCACTGGTATTTTGTATTATAAAGCCATTATAGGCAAACGTCCTTCATACATTTGTACTTTGATTGCTCAGAGATCTGGCTGTAGCTACAGTCTGAAATCTCAAGATTCAGTTTTGTTGTCTGTTCCTAGTGCACGGAGTGAGCTGGGAAAAAAAGCTTGTAGGCTAGGCTAATTTAAGCTCGCTGAACATGGGAGCTGCTGGTCTACAGCAGTTATTTTGTTTGTGTTATTGTGTGACTTTGGTAAATCTGAACTAAACCTTTGAAATCCCAAAATTACCAAATAATACAAACTACCCGTTCAAGGCAGTGATAGATCAGCAGCTCCTGTGTTGTTGTTAAATCACTGTTTCTCTCAATGGAGTCTGGCTTTGATGAGAGCAATGTAACAGCTAAAGCAGTAAAAAAAATATTGTCAATATAGCATACATTTAAAATTATGTTGATTTTTTTAGGTTGGACTTTTTTTTAGGCTAAAATAAATTTTGTTGCTGACCCGCCATAGTAGTACATTGTTAAGCCTCCATGTTGGATTCCAGCCTGCTTCTCAAAACTGGAGGCGTGCTCTACTGTATGTAATATACTGTCTATGGATAAGTACCCCATACAAACCCACTTCAAAAAATGTGAACTTCTTTCAACCAAACTGAAAACATATGTTGTGTAAGATTAACTCCAACCGTCTTAATCCTGGAGCATTTTAAATAAGCCTTAGGTAAAACCGCTATTTCTAAAATTAAACTTTGTACCACATACTGTACCTGCAGGACCTTGGGATTGGTTCTAGGGATTTATGCAAACTGTGGCTAATCTATAGCAGCAGTAACAGTAAACAAGGTCCTACCTAAATGTGCACAACTCAGAAAACATTTTTGATATCAGAAAAGAAAAATGAGAGGAAAACAAACAAAAAAGCTTTTGAATTTGTGCCACAGTCTGCTGAAATTATTATAAATGAACTACAGTACATAAATAGTCAGTTGTCTTTGTGCTGCAAATAATGTTTTCACTTATATTTGTATTGTTGATTTTTTTAAACCATTTTTTCCCATTATTTCCACTTTAAAAATGAACACACAGGAATTCCCAGAGCTATTTTGTATTCTACATATCAATGAGCTCAGTGAGTAACATCACCATTATCAATCTAAAATTCCTCAGCTGTTGACAGGAGCCTCGTCCTGTTGACACGCTAACCTAACAATCAAAACACACCTCAAGAGCTACAACTATTTAGCTTGCTAGCATGCCACAGTAATGCATTATATAACCTTAAATCTATTTTCTTAATATGTGTGTATGGGTTATACATAAAATAAATATTTTAAGTATAAGAAATGAGAAATGTCTGATAAACACACAAAACTATAATTCATTCACAATTTACAAAAACAACATTTTATAGTCTGGCTCTGGAAAGATGTGCTGCTATGTTACTCACTCTGGAGAAGAGTCTGGGGTTAGACTGGACATGTCTTCTTGGGTGGGAACTGTGGAAACAGAGGTCAAAGGTCCCAGAGTTAGGTTGGTGGGATGTGATTGCTTACCTCCATTCAGTGAGCCCTCTCTGATCAACACTTGACTTCCTGTTGTCTTCATGTGTGAAATGTAGAAACTGTATTCATAAAGACACTTCTGTTTGTCTGATTTTTCCACTAAGGGCTATTTCCGATTGGATAAATATGTAATCTATCTGTGTAAATGAGATTATCTGGTCTTCTCATGGCTGTTCAGTATGTCTGGGGGGGGTTTCATGGCACTATCAAAGCAGCTGTACCTAAACTATGGCAGAGAAATAGTAAATGTTCCACTGGCTGTAATGAGATAGTTATCTTGTATATGACATGGCCAGAGGCTGCTGCTTCTCATGGTAAGGCTGGCAGCAGGTCAGCTGTTAAATACAGCCATTAGGAGCAAAGAGATGATTTGGACGTATTCCTCCAAGCTATGAGAATGCAGGTTGGTGCATTAAAACTCTCTCTGCTGAATCCATTACCATACAGATGACAAAGAGATAATATCATAAAGATCTGGATAATCATATAATCTGAAAATGGCCCACCCACTCTCCCCCCACCTTGCATTTTCCTGCGGTGGAAGCGCGGCGAGCCCAGGAAGCTGTTCTTGATAGAGTTGAGGCGTGTCCTCCAGGGCATGCCCCCAATGGAAGGGCTGGGTGGCGGCGTCGGGCTGGGCGTGCCAGCCGGGCTGTCCTTAGGCGTGTGCACCGGGGTGCCTTTGGGGGTGGGGAGAGGGNCTCAGATTTGGGGGTGGTGGGGGTCTGGGCTGTGTTGGGGAGAGGGTTGGACCTGGTGGTCTGCAGGGGCTTCTCGGACACTTTGGGCTTGGCGGGGAGGGTCTGCGTGCGGGGGTGCATGAGGGGAGACCCCATCTTTGGCTGGAAGGAGTTGGGTGTGCGTGGCCCCACCCCATTAAGGCGGACCTCAGGGGAGTGGGTGGGGCTGCAGTTGGGGGACTGACACAGGTCTGGGGACTGGGGCGGGATGAAAAACCGCCGGTTGGGCTGCGATTGGTCATGCACCGTTTGACATGACAGAAGAGTCAGCCAATGAGAAAGCGAGGCCACAGCCAGAGGAACACCACAGCCCAATAAAGGTTCATTCCCACAAAAAAAAACACACCAGGAAATAAAAAAGGAGCGTGGCAGATGGGTTGAGAGGTGGAGCAGGCAGGAAGTGGTGAGAGTGCAAGAAAGAAAGAAAAACAGAACATGCGATTAGCATAGTGATTAGCCAATCAGGAGGCAGCAGTGAAGCATTCATGTCACATTAACAGTAGGGATGCACCGAGATCAAACCTGGTGGAAATCAATTTGGATGCAGATTGGTTCTGCTTTACAGGTTCAGACTCATGTGCCCAAAATGTTTTTGTTTTTTTTTACCTATAAAACCACTACTTTAAAAAAACAAAACATTAAAGTAATGTAATGATGACCAATAATATTCTCCACTCCCACCATTGAGGTTATGTTTACTGTATATGTTTGTCCTCCTGCCTGACAGCAAAATTTGGTGTAAAGTTTATTAATTTTTTTCTGTACAATGCAAGGGAGTGACTTACTTTTCATGAACTGTTGGACATACTTAAATAACACAAAAACAAATTGGCACATGTTCTGTATCACTATGTGAATATTGATCACTACAGATGCAAATAATAAATTGTCTATGTACATATATATATATATATATATATCTATATAAGTATTCATTGAGCATAATAAAGTCTGCGACTTATACAGTGACATTTATCTAAAGTTTGATAACATTAGTCAAGAATAGAGTACACTGAATAGTAATTTCAAAAAGTCTAAAGTTAAAGTTGCTTTGAAGTTCATTCTTACAAATGAAATTATGTCACTGACATTTGACAGATGCATTTTTATTCTCTCTGACAGGCAAAACTAAAAATAACTAATCAAATCAGCTACACATTCATTACATTTCCCTTAAAATCAGTATTGGAGTTGACAGAACATATTTATGATTACTGTCTGATACATCGGTGCATCCCTAATTACCAGCAAGTAAACCAGCTCAAAAGCTAACGGATTTAGCTTCACCCTCCACCTGGGAAAACGGCCAGAGTGCATGCACAGTGCTGATGCACAATGCTGTGGAATGAATGAGCAGATCACTGATAAGACAGGTCAGAACAGTGTGAACCCACAGCTGAACAAACTGCAGCAGCAGAGCAGTGAAACAGACGCTGGGGAGCCTGAGGTGTCGGTCTCTTCTCATAACAGCGTGTGCCAAGTCTGCTTCACATGAAGTGAAACTCTCATGTCATTTCAATGGACAGGGAATGTGAGTGTGTGTGCATGTGCGTGTAAGAGTGTTAAAACCTGAATCACAAACTTTCATTCTTCTTTACCACAATGGGCCTCATGCAATAACCACTTGCACAAAAACCTACCAGCTGGTAGCATTCATTTATTGACTCCTACTTAGAATTTTCTCTTTGGTAATAACTAAATTCAGAAGTAGCCCAGACCTCTGATAAAGTCATGTACAGATAGTTTTTCTATACAAACCAGACCAAACTCATTATACAAACAGAATATGTCATCCACAGTCAATTTTGTTTTGCCAATCCAGGGACACAACCTGCTCTTTGAGGGACTCGAGTGGCTAGGTAGTTAAAGTGTGCTCCCCCAAAAGAATATTATTTTAAATATGTTACCAAAATCAACAAAAAAAAAAAATACAAATACAACCAATACTATTGTTGGGGCAATATTTCGGGCTGATCTAGTGTGGCCATTAGACATCTGAGCCAAGAATTTCTCTTCTGCGCCCCCCTCATTTCAGCTAATCCCTACAAACAGATGTCTGCATATGCATGCAGATACAGTTTTTAAAAAGCTCATATAAAGTAGGGGTGGAACAATCCATCGATGTGGATCAATGGATCTGATTCAATGATCAATTCAATGATCAAGGAGCCAGTATCATCGATGCAAAATGAAATCATTGATCTATATTGTCATCTTTAGGATACGTTTTATTTTGAAAGTCTGTGTCACGGTCACACAGCAGCAGGCAGACAGCAAGCAGCCAAGAAATAGATGATGAAGATGACATTATGTACTCAAGAATAAATTACCAGTGTGAAAATATTTTCGATTTCGGAGAAAATACTGGTCAACAAACAGAGCACATGTCGTATGTAAACAATACTGTAATGAGATAAAACATGACAGACCTGCCTGGACAGGCATCACACACCACTCACTTCTCACTACAACAATATTAGCTGCTGTGTTTCAGTAACGTTTGCTGAAAAAACCTGCATGCAGGCTGAAATCCAACCATGCTATTCTGTCAAGAGATGCATTCTCAGGAACGTGATATCTCAAGAACACCTTGAGGTAACTTCACCAAATTTGGCACAGATTTCCACTTGGACTCAACAATGAACTGATAAGAATTTGGTGGTCTAAGTCAAGGCCACTTTGTCCTTGCATCTGGCTCATTCTCGTGGATGCTATATTTCAAGAAGACCTTGAGAGAATTCCCTCAAATTTGGCATAAACATCCACTTCAACTAAAGTATGAACTGATTAGAATTTGGTGGTCCAAGGTCAAGGTTGCTGTGACCTGTAATTCTAGTTCTGTCATATTTCCTCATCTTCTTTTGTTGTATTATCTTGGTACTCTAAAGCACTTTGCATCAACTGTGTTGTGTGTTAAGTGCAATATAAAAAAAACATTTAGTATCCCTTTGATTGTAATGTGCCATGTCTTCTGTCACACGGTGTGACTCTGTGATGACACAATGTTAAAAGCTGTTGTCATATTTTTTGGGTCTCCTAATGAAAATACTGAAACTGCTAAATTTGTTATGCTTTGGTCTGCTGATTTCCAACGGCAGGACTTTGAGGTCTGCGGCGTGAAATTATTCTTTTTATTTTTAAGTAACATTTCTGTAAATAAAATCTGACCCCCAGCGAATCAAAACTGGAGGCCTTGTATTGTAATTTGAGGGCACTGATTATGTTTATCACCTCACAAATGCCCATGTCCTCAGTAACACATGAACAGGTGGCATTCATCAAGATGAAATGAGTGATTTATTACAGTGAAGTGTGCAGTTAAGAGAATCTGCAACACACTTGACAGAGGAAGTTTATAAAAATGTTCTTGCATGAGGCCCGACAACTTTTACTCATTACTTTTACAAAGTCGACATAATTAAACAAATGAACAGATAAGAAGAATACAACCTGCCTTGTGGGATAAAACAATGACATTCATTAAAAGTTTAGGTTTCAGCGTGCTTTGCAAGAGAGTTCCTGTTTGATGATGGACAGCCTCTGTCCTTGCTGAGAGTTAGCTTAGGAAATGCACAGCTATACTGAAACAGATAAGCTGCACATAGAAACTGCAGTGGCTGCAGGTTGATTTGCATCGTTAATCTTTCTGCTTTGTCACTGCAGCTGCAGTTTTCAGACTTTTTTCTCTGAGAGTGATGGATCCATTCTTCAACTAATCTGCACTGCACGAAAATCTGTTCTTTATGGACATTCAATCACCGGATCTCATCTGGAGTTTGGTGTTTGGCCTCCAATGGATCTGATCCCACTTCATCTAAAGCTGTTTGACGTACAGTACAGCCTGACCTAAAGACATTCACAGCGAGGGCAAATGACGAGCTTGATGAGAGGATGAACAGCAGCCAATGGGTCACCTCCTGCTTCTCTCAGCAGTGTGAGAATCTGTGTTTTCATAGTGTATAATAATGTGATGTAGAATGGCTTTGAGTCTAACATAGCAAGTCATGATAATGAAGCATGTCACCGTGGAAACCTATTATGTCATCATACAGAAATCAAAAAGGAAATTTTATAATTTTACATAATCACATATTAGTTTGTGGGCAGTGTCACTAGTTGCATAACATAGATTATAGACAAGCCAGAGCCTATACTCAGCCTTTTCCACAGACATGATACACTTAATAATTAATGATGCGAGTGGGAGGGACACAATTTAAGTCTTAACCTGTAGTTTACTCTCATTTGAACAGAGTCCAGACTTCAGAACTGTAACTACTTTATTAGACTTGTCTGTTTCAACACTGCAATTATCTTAAACGTTATTAAATACAGTCAGCTGCCTCTTTGTTTTATCTGCTGCCATCAATAAAAATGTATAACACAATACAGCAGAATCCTCTCTCGAACATTCTCAACTAAACTGAACATTATAATCTTCATGGAGGAGGATTTATTGCAGGGTTGTTGTATTATACTGCATGAGTTTTAGCTCAGTAAATAATGACAACTGAGTAGGTGTTGGGTTATGTTTTACCTCAAGTTCAACTTGGAAGTGGCAACAAAGGTAAAGGATAAAAATCAGGTTTGGTGCAACTATGGCCTTCTGGGACTGCCTAAAAACTTTCAATCCGGGACAGGGCCTTACGTCCTGCATCACAGATACCCTTTTTCCATTACCACTTTTGGCCAAGCCGAGTCAAATCATGCCACGCTGTTTTGTCTTCCCATTACCAATTTAGACGCGCCAAACCATGGTGAGCCACGCCAGAGATGGATCATCTCTGGAGTAGGGCCAAAAGGACACCCGACTGTCTCCAAGCGGATCGCAGTGACAGCTCGGCATCTGCAGTCAACCCCCAACTACCCCCCTTTCCCTGACCTGAAACAAGCGTGTGTGTTGCGAGACAACTCACCTCTGTCTGTGCAGGAGACCAGTGAGAAAGGCGTTTTTCAAAGTCTCTGTGTGTTTAGCTGTCAGTATTTTTGTAGCTTCTAACGGAGTCTCTGTGGTTTGGAGTTAGTTTGTTTCCTGCATCGTCATTTGTATATATATATATGCTTTATTTCACTGTTTCATGTTTGCTTTCAGTCGTATAGAAGTCTGGTTACTGTTGATGAAAAAATGACATTTCTTTATTTTGTTGCTTCACAATAAAAGCTTTTACATAACAAAATAATGGGCGACATTTATTGTGAAGAATCTACAGGAAATTAAATGCATTTATTGCAGGATTAGCCAAACTTTGTTAGCAGCTTTTCTTCAATTAAAATAAGGGTGTGTTTAGAAATACTCACTCTGAGTGTTGGAGTGGCACAACACTCTGGCACAAACTGGACCATTCGTAAACTCAGAGTGTGTTGGAATTGATTATCCAGAGCACAGCACTCTTGGAGTGGCAGAGCGCATTCTGGGTAATCTATCTGGGGGGATGGAGTAGCAGAGTGCCAATCAGAGTGAATGTGTGATTAACTTAAACGTTCTTTAATTCATGTCATGTAATTCATGTTATTTCTTCGAACAACAGGGCTCGTAGAGTGTCAGATTGGATTTACAAACACACCCACAGTCTACTAGTAATACCACAGGGAGGAAGAGTAACAGCAGAAATAGCCACAGTGAGATGCTGATGAAGAGCTGCAGACAACAGGCTCTTACTGCACCTCTGCAAACAGCTCACCTCCAACAGGTAAACTTCTTTGACCTGCCCTGCTGTGTGATGGGAAAACACCTGCGGCAAAATAATGAGGGACTTTGGCCGAGGATCTGCCTGCTGCTTTTAAATGTCATCACTCAAGACAAGCTATCTTCAGTTAAAGCACCTTCAACTGGGTAACCCTGTTGTCATGTAGATGCAAATGCCTGTCACTGGGCTGATGGGCCAAGCCAAACCAAGCCAAGTCAGCACATGAGTGCAAAAAGGGTAAGAGTGTTGTGTTCCTGATGCGTGTTCTTGTCACCTTGCATTGATTTGTCTTGTCGCGTTTTGGATGAGCTAGCAAAACTATAATCTAATACGTTTTTTATTAACCTAAACTTAAACTTAACCCCAAGATTAAACCTACAGGACCCCTCTGCCTAAGTGTAACTTCAAACAGAGATAATTTAAAAATTTTTTTTTTTTTTTTTTTTTTTTGTGATCATCGATTTACAAAGATGTTTGCTCTTTGTACTGCTGGCACGGCTGCAACTGTTACTAACGTTAGACTTCCCGTCCCCTTCCATAAGACTGCTAAGAAATTCTCAGCTTGACCATCTTAACTTTATACTGGAAAATATGTACAGCTAAACAGTGTTAAAATATATTGACATTTAGATGAACTGAATAATGTCCAACAACAATAATCAACTTAGATGGAGGGGTCTCTGTATTTATCATCAATGTAGTATCAGGCATCATGTCCAGTCCAAACAAGCTTACAAGGCAAACTATCAGTTTCCATGTTTATAGGTGTAAGACCAAATATACAAATCACAGAAACACATGAGCAGTGAATATTCTGTATGCCTTCATGCTTGTGTATTATTCAGTCTTCTTTGCTTCATTTTCCAAGCTTTAAAAATAGAATTAGCCCTTACTTTGCCACTCAGTCCAACTTCTTATTTTCATTAAACTGAAAGACGGCAGGAGTTTTGTTCTGCATTCTGACAAAGGGGCACACCTTTATATAAACCTCATACAATGTGGAAGACTCAAGAACATGCACTTAGAGCACAGGCCGAGACAGTCACGGAGCTGGCCATAGCATGCACTGCTCTGTCCTGCAAAACTGTCCATCCAGGTGAAATACAAGTTTTTAAGGAGTCCCATAGCCTACCATGCTTACCTTAGCTTTTCATTCAGCTTTTCAATGCAAGTAATAATTGCTATGAATATTTGAGATGTTTTTTCTTTCTCCTTTCCTGCCAAATATTCCAATTTTGATAGCATGGTTTAAATGGGGGTTTGTCTAGAACCTACAGTACATGTACAGTATGTACTGCTTATGGAAGAATAATACCAGATTCATCCTTTAAGTTCCTTGTTGTTCCTTTTATCTGTAGATTGATCTTTTTTTAACTGTGTCTAGTTTAAGGTTGTAAATTACACCCTTTTTGTATGTATGTTGTTGTTGTTGTTGTTGTCTCTGTTTTGCTATCTAGGTCTCTGTTTGTTCCTTCGTTGTTTGTTTTGTAAAGGTAACAGCAAACCTGTTCCACATTATTGTACATTTTATTGTTCATTTTCCCACTTGTAAGTGTTTGGGACCCCCTCGAAAACAACATGATACATCTCAAGGGGTTTATCCTAAGAAATAAAAGATTTTAACATCCCCACAAAACTAAAATGTGTGCTCAGTCCTATATTTCCTAAAACTACCATGACTTGCTATTAAACCCAGAGTTTTAGCTCTTTAAAAATCTCATTCTGGCTTGACTGTACATCAAACAGGCTCATAATGAAGTTCACAGTGGTGTGTATGAGCTGGTGATGAGAGGCTGAAGTGAATGCACATCTTCTGTGAGAGAAGAACAACAGTGAAGTGCATCATGGGAAACCAACCAATGCAGACACTCACCCTGGGACTGCTGAGAGGACTGGTGGACAGACCGGAGGACGCTCCGCTGATTGACCGCGATCTACACAAACACACACAAAGTCAGATCAATACACATGAAAAAGCTGCAAAACATACCGGCTCACACACTGTACGACACACTGCTCTACACAATGACACACAACATGTACACACATGATCCCAAAACTTCTTTGTGCAGTTGTTTAAAGTGAACTCAGAGCAGATTGGAGGTGATTTGATTTCAGGCAGAGAAAAGTGACTCAAAAGGACAGATGACTGAGAGAAAACTCTTACATTCTGTCGCCTGCAGTTTCCACAAACTCTTTCATTACTTTGTCCTTCAGCAAAATATCTCTTACTCTCCTCTCACTATACTTACTTTAAACCTGTAATTCAGACTTTATGTTTTCATTGTAGAATAGAAAATAACACTTGGTGCTTAATATTGTCAGTGGTCATCTATGGTGTTACCAGTGGTAGTTGTCTGAGCAGTATCTCTAGCTGGCTAGCTCTTACCAGACCTGGGTGCAAATTTTTGAATCCTATGACAACGAGGGAATGACCTGCCCTACGCTCCCTGTGATTGGCTGGTGCCCATTGCCCTTGTTGGTCGGAGTGGTCAGGCTCAGGCAAGAGGAGTGATTGGTTAGGGTAAGAATATCAGGGTAAGCCGATAAGAGGCAGAGTAAGGCTGAGTAAGTTTGCCATTCCTACATTATCCTATGATTCGCAAATTTGCAACCGGGGTGGTTTGCAGAGGAGTAAACTGAAGAGTAGCAAAATTAACCTCTTGACCGACATGTGTAACTGGTCAAAAATATCCTCAGCGGTTAACCAATTAACAGTTGACCATTGACATCTCTTCTGGTGGTGCTAGGTAAAAATTCAGGGGGTCACCAGATGCATTAGGATTCATCCACTGGGGAACATCCATCTAACAGGTTTTCAGAAATTTTAGTCTCGAACAAAATGTTGAACCAACACCAACATTACTCGAGCAACTTGCTAATATAAAGGCGCCCGTAGTGGCTGTCTGTTTTCACAGTTGGTATCCACAGAATGCTAGCTTGTGTCGCTAACACCTTTGGTTAACAGAGTCAGATCTTATTGCGAAAAACTGCCTGTCTGGCCAGACACTATCACACAAGGAGTGACTCCTGATAGCAGGTCACTTAAACATTAACAACATCCTGGGTTTAAGTCAATATCTATAAATAGTTCAGACATATCAGCATTATACCACACACACACACACACACACACACACACACACACACACACACAGTTTTACCAAAAACCATACAGGCCCTCTGATGTCTTTGAAGACTTTGGGATTTAATTGCCCATAGACAATTTGGCTTTGTTGGAAGTGAAAAATGAAAACAGTAAATCATAATTAAATATGCTTGACGACCCCCCCCACACACAAACACACGACACAGGAGGGATGACATCACTGGCATTAAATTAGCTTTTGCAGCTGCGTCGTCGTCATAAAAAAAATGAAATGAAAGTGCTCAGTGATAATGGTGGTAATTTTGTTCCTTCTAATATATATGTTATTGTCGTTATCACTCTTATTGTTTTTTTTCTTCTTATCTTTCTTGTTTCTCACAAAAAGCCATCATGTTGTAAAAGTGTAATTTGTGTTTCTCTGAGCGTCTTCACTGTAAAAAGCCCAGAATGTAACTGAAAAATGAAAATGATCATGTCTCTGCTGCATAACCCAAGTAACAACTGTCTATGTTAAATACAGTTTTACAATTTTCATCTTATAGGGACAGTGGCCATTTAAGGCTTATTGTTCTGGCTGTTTTGATTTTTATTCTTTCTACTCATAGGTCAGATTTTTTGAAGTGAATGGGGTACTTATTCATAGTCAGTATATTACATACAGTACAGTAGGTGTCAGTTGGCATACTCCCAGTTTGGTGAAGCAGGCTGGAATATGATACAGAGGCTAAGCAAAACAAGCAATACACTGCCATGGAGGGGAAGCAACAAAAGGTATTTCAACCACCTAAAAAAGTCCCAACTAAAAAAAACACAACAGTTTAAGTGCATGCTATATTGAGGGTATTTTCATTGTGATTTGATAGCGACTGAGGCAGTGGTAGACCAGCAGCTCCTGTGTTTAACCATATTAAATCTCTATTTTTCTCAGTGGAGTCTGGCTTTGAAGAGTGAGATACACTTAAACTGATATTGATTTTTTTGGGGGGAATTTTTTAGGTGGCTAAAATACATTTTGTTTCTGACCTCTCAACAGCAATACATTGCTTAGCTTCCATGTTAGACTCCAGCCTGCTTCTCCAAACTGGGGGCGTGCCGACTGACATGTACTGTATGTTATATTCTGTCTACGGATAAGTACCCCATGCAACTCCCCTTCAGAAAAACTTAACTATTCCTTTAAGTAAAAAACTTGTGCTAGACATGTTAAATCAGTCAAATCACTTACTGACTGAATCACTTGAATGACAAAATAATCCAGATTTCTTCCTCGTTTAGTCTGTTTAAACTAAATATACTGTGTGTATATTTATACCTGTACCTGAAGTAATTCTGCCGTCCTTCGTTTAGTTCGTTTAATTTTTTTTTTTTTTTAATTTTATATAGTCTATTAATCCCCAAGGGGGAAATTCAATGTTTTCACTCTGTTGTCATATACATATACACACAGAGTGAGGGGGCTGCCCATGGACAGGCGCCCCGAGCAGTTGGGGGTGTTCGGTGCCTTGCTCAAGGGCACAGGGAACAGGCACCTCTCCAGCTACCAGTCCATGCAACATATTTTGGTCCAGGCGGGGACTTGAACCAGTGACCCTCTGGTTCCAAAGCCAAGTCCCTATGGCCTGGGCTACTGCTACTGTGCTACTGCCGCCCCTAAAAGCTGGTATATAACAGCAGCCCTACTTCTGGCGACTGCATTCAGGCTTCATATATCATAAAAGTTGTGTTAATTTGTGGAGAGCATCTTGCAGAATAAAACATTTAAGTATCATGAACTTTTGTTTGCCACAGAGCTTATTTTCTGCAATAATTCAAAATCCAATGGAAAAATCCCATTGGGGTTTTTTGACACTGGAACCAGGGCGATGCTACCTTCCAGGTTCCAGCCTTTAACATGCAAACATTACTCAAACAGGGGGAAATAGTGCATCTGTAGGGGACTATTTTCAGCTGTGGATCAATCCACATTTGGTACTTTAGTGAGTATTTGTGGCTGCAGAAGGTGTGTGTGAAGTTGAAATAACCACCAGTGTGTGTTTATGCGAATGAAGGAAAATGTCCCCCAGTGTAACGGTGTGGCTCACTGATGTGTTTTTGACAGTGTTTGGACAATGGAGCGCTATGGCTCAGAGGAAGAAGATATACGGGGCTTTGATACACACAATACTTGGAAGTAGATAATTTACTGTTGTTTTGGGTCTTTTCATGGTATTTGTTGACAACAAGAAAAGTGTCAAATAACACCATGCAAAACGCTTAACATTTTAAAATCACCTTTTTCTCCAATAACAAACCAGCTGATCAGAGCCTCGTCAGATCTGTGTACTGATCTGCCTGTTTGTTACAGGTCTTGTGTTAGTGCTAATCACAACCACACATTCTGCATCTACTGTGTTAACTAATATCGAGGCAGTGCTGAGGAAGTGTCAAATGGCTGCCAGCACACAACGATGCTCCATTAATGACGAAGAGGAGACTCTCCACACTGTCAGACACTTGAGAGAAGAGCTTCTATTAACAAGCAACTCATTAACTGTGACACCCATCCAGTCCACAATCAGGGAGCCGGTGCCGGCTAGTCTTTGAAATCTGAAAATTAATTCACGGTTCATCGCTGGTGATGTGCGTTAAAGTGGGAGCGTCAGCAACAAGCTTCATTTTATGGATCTCCCCAATTAGATGATGAGTGAGATAAAGGACTATTCAGTGGGAGTGAAAGCCTTTTTCCATCTCCTGTTTGTGCTCCATCTGCATTCCTGGCAATTAATTTATGCTAATCTGCATCCAGGCCGTGAATCCATCGACACAAGGTCAGCCACACAGGGAGGCTGCTGGAGATGGCACCAGTGGTGGAAATTACCCCTCCCCATGCTTCACTGAAATAAAAGACTGGCACAAACAAATATAAAACCCACACACACATACACACACTGACAATGAGGAGTGAAGATGGGTGGAAGGGAGGAGGGGGAGTGAGAGAAGAAAACAGAAAAGTTGACCTAAAAATTCTCTTCACCCCCGAGGGCTGAGGGAGGAACGTCAGAGGAAAGTGTGCTATTTTTCTGATTTCACAGAGAGGAAAATATTCTGCTCTTCTCTTACAGCAAGTACACTGATACAGTCATAGTTTGGGTATCATTGTTGCTGTTTTACAATATTAAATTCACCTTCACTGTGCTTATTGGTAATATGCTGTTTGGATCCAATCTAATGCTGATACTCATTCATGGGCAACAAAGGCTTTGTTTTCATCGCCTGGTAAAAGTGACCACACTACTAAATTTTCTTCCTTAGAAGTGGCAAAAATCAGATATTTGTTTAAGGTCCAGTGTGTGGGATTTAGGAGTGTCTATCGGCAGAAATGGTGTACATGGTTAATAGCTGCATATTCATTAGTGTACCTGAAAATAAGAATTATTCAGTATATTTACATGACATTAGAGAAAATCAGTTTCTTGTGTTTGTCTGACTAGAACTAAATTGAATATAAGATCTCTTTTTTGTCTGGCCAATTTCTGCTAGACATAACTCAATGCAACATCAATATGGGGTGTTACGAGAAACAAATCAGAATTTAGTAATGTCCAAATATCTGATAAGAGACAAAGACAAGGCTATTGTGAGCAGCAAAATGTTCCTCTGGGTCTGACATACAGCATAGTTTAAGCTTGTCGTGGCTAATGTCTTGGCAATCAATTGACTATTTGCACATCAAGCAGACACAGTAACATCATTACCCCATAGGTGTTTGTGTCCACCTGATGAATGCAAGTTCAAATATTGACTCTCCTTTTAGCTCTGGTTTGGTCTCCACTAGCTCTCTAACTGTATCTGTGTGCTGTTTGCTGCTGAGCAGGGAGTGGGTTATCAGAGCTTGTTTGAGGAAATCATCTGCCTGCTGTTGGAGACTGAACCAGGCAGCAAATGTGCTATAAAAAGAGGCTGAAAAACCAACCGTTGGTTGAAAACCAACGTAAATAAGGCACCATTCACCGTACCATTATACCGCTACGAAAGATGTGTCCGTTTATAACGCCGCCAGACGGCATCAGTTTGAAATGCCACCACGAACAACGTGATATAAGGAGCTGGAAAGTCCCATGGGGCAGGCAGGAAGAGAGGTGGATGGATCCAACATATCCCAGACTTGCACCGCTGTTTGCTTCCTGTGTGAATGCTGAGCCAAACCATGATGGGTTTTTTTCTAAACCTAACCAAATGTTTTTGTTGCACAAAGAAATAAATGTAAATACAAGGTGAAAATTATTTCAAGATGTTCTTGAAACTTTTTTTGTATAACATTAAAATAATTTTACAACACTGCCAGATTTTCCATGCTTTTCTGGAGATTTCTGAGATACTTTGCAGTGACCGAATGCATTCGTATTTGTAACATGATCTTATCTGTGATGTTAATATTTTTTAAGAGAATTTTGTTACTTCTATTTTTCTCATTTAGGTTTCATTTTTGTTAGAAAGCTAAAAATGTTGGAGACAGATTTCTACAATGATGTTACAATATGTTAACAGGTTACTTCTAAAAGAAAATGTTTAGCAAAAATAACATGCTACATTTAAAAGTGAAAGACATTGACATGTAAAGGACTGGAGCCACTGAATGCTAAAAAAAAGAAAACTTATCTTATGGGTGGTAAAAAGGAAGGAATAAAATGGATCTCACACGACATACGAATACAAACACAAACGGAGCCGACCAATACCTTTCTTCCTTGCTGCAGTTAGCGTTTGTGATATCCAAGCTTTTACTGAAAACAGATTTGCTAAAAAGGGGCAGACAGAAAACCAAGAGACAGACAGAAAGGTAGTCACATAAGGGGAATTCTAATGTTGAGCATGCATAAAAAAACAAACAAACAAACAAACAAAAAAAACAGAACTTGTAACAAATTTAGCACTATAAAATGAAGAAAAAAATATGAAACAAAGAGCAAAACAAAAACTCATCACATGCACTAATTCAGAAATCAGAAGAGAAAATCAGGAGGAGTAGCACATTCGTGGGTCATGCTCGAGTCGGTGGGACATTCAACACCCCTCCTCACTGTAAATTTCCTGGAACTTGTTCACACAGCTGTGTGTTCAAATTTATTATCTATATCTATACTGAATCATCTATGAGAGAGGAGAGATCAGACATAATAACCACCAGGAGCTAAATAAGCTTTAATCTGCCATTACACCTGCTGATATACAGGCGCCTTGTCAGAAACATTAAACTAAATGTGAAGGTCTAATAACCAGGTGGCTGAGAAAGTTCAGATGAAGTCTTCGCTCTTGGTCCAATGTGTGTTCTAGCAACGGCTATGTTGCTGTATAACATATTAAAACACAATGTCATAATGTCAACGAGTAAAACTGATCCAAGGCAACAGTAAAAGAGACCCTTCTCCCCTCTTTAGCTGTACCAAAGTTCCAGTAGATGTGAGGAGCCACAGTTTCAAGTACAGGCCTGGTCACACCAGCCTGTAAAATAGCAACATTTTGTGGCAAAATCAATTTATTTCAACGGAATCGCCACAATTAGTGAATTTATTCTCAGCAAGTAAGGTAATTCCAGGACATTGTCACTCTCAACTCAAATCCCGATGCTTGGTCAGTGGCCCTCAGCATCAGATACCGGCATGCAGACGCACCCTTTAGCATCTGTATGTGATTGCCCACATTGTTATAATATGCCCTGAGCAACTGACATAATATTAAGAGGGAGAAAATCTGTAGGGCAGGAGGGAGTGAAGGATGAATGGGTCAAACAAACAGAAGACTTTCACCCAGGAGACCGCTGTTAGTGTCCTGTGTGAGACCAAGTCAGTGTTGAGTTGTTTTAATTCACTTTTGTAATGTCATGTCACATACATTACATTAATTTAGTTAAGCCTCATTTCCACCAAGCAGTGTGGTTTGGTTCAGTAAACATTAGAACGTTTTTTTGTTCTTTTTCTTTTTTTTTTTCAATTGTGAAAAGTTGTGAATGGTACTCATTGAACGGTCCCTATTTTTGGTCTCCCGTCTGTTGGGGTACTGAGCACACAGATCTGGTGCTAAAAGATGGGGCTAGAAACACTGCAGTCTGTTGATAAATGAAAAGAGAACCTTCACTCTTGCTCAGGGCTGAGTTGTGGCTGGTTTTGAAGCTTATGGAACCACTGTTCATACCGTGGGACATGCGGACAAGTGATTCAAAAATGTTTATGAATTTCACCCACATTATCCAATCTACACTTCAAAAAAATGCGTTGGAGCGTCGTTCTGGTGTGCTCTGGCTGCACTGCACACCTGCTCTTGCCTGACAAGGTCTCAATGCACAATCCCGCTATTTTTAAATATCCAATAAGGAGAGACTGTCATGCCAGCCTGTTCTTTTTGTTCTGAAAATGTTGTCATGCAACCTCATTCTGTGGATGGCAAATGGGATGCAAATGTTCTTCTGTATCACCGGTGAAGAGGAAATACAGCGAAAGTTGGACAGAGCAATAGGTGACAATAACCCTACCTACATTTAAGAGTACTTTTTGGGTTGAAAAACTAAATGGATCTATGGTCTAGGCACATACTTTTCATTCTAAAGGTAATATACCAAGAGCTTTTGGTGGAAATGGGGCATAACAAGCATACTTGTTTTGACCCAAACCATCTTTTTTTTTTTTTTTTTAAACCTAACCAAGTACTTTTGTTGCCCAAACCTAAAAACAAAGCAAACCTATGTTAGTTTATTCAGAAAAGAGAATGCACATTTCCGGTAAAAACTGACGTTTTTTTTTAAGACAGTATGCATGTAATGTGGAAACTGACACAGCATCCCTCAGCATCCAAAACTGACACTAGAGGGGTACCTAGAGCGTCACAGTTTGACGGGCAGGGGCACTAACCAAGCTTCAGTATTTCACAAGTTGGGAGAGAGAATGTGTTGGAAATTCACCAATATTTTTTAGTCAAGTTAAGAATTGTTGGATTTTGACACACAAATTTGTGCTGTTGATGGGGAGCAAGTCGTCTTGACTGTGCTGACTTTTGAGAACCAGAGGCTTATTAGCCATGTTGCACCATCCAGTTTGAGTGCACTGCCTCTGTCAGAGTATAAAGTGTTTCACAACAGAGACATGCTCAACACACAGCTAGATGAAAAGAGTCAGAGGTACAAATACTGTGAGAATGTATCGTCTTGTAGGCTAATGACAATGCCAACTGATAATTGGCAACCTTGCAAGTCTTTTGCCCATTCAATAACTCTTCATTAAATGAAATTACGTTTAATCCTGAGAACAACATTTCAGGGGGAGCTAACAGTCCAGTACATAGAAAATAGAAAGACATTCGGAGAGCTATTGTAACTGACTTGCACTAGAATGTTCCCAGCTGGCTAGTGTGTTAGCCATTTGCTCTCCAGCCACAGCTGTTCACAAACTAGTCCTGCAAGTAGTCCCTAAACTTAAATTTCTCTGTGCCACTTTTTCATGTGGCAGATGAGTCCTAAAACCCAGAAATTGTTTAGCATTTCAGCACTCATGGTTCCCTTGTCTCAAAGTCAATGTAATGGGTTTTTTGAATGGGGTTTTGGTTAGATGCCTGAAAAAGGTCTGTGGTTAACACAGATAAACGTCATCCGTGGTGCACTCTATGCTGTGTTCACATGGAATCAAGCAGATGGTGACAGCAGACAGACAACACCTTCTGGATGGCACGCGAAAAACAGTCTGGCATAATTGCAGAACAGTAAAACTAAACATGCATGACAAGTGTTGCAATGGTGATGTTGTATTGTTTACAAAGAATGAAATTAAGTATATTAATTGAAATCATTTTTGCATCTATTATTTTATGTTATTATTCTAGATGTCCAAACTTTCCAGATTGCCCATGTTTTCTCCTTGTGTGAGTGAGCTTTCTGGCATGTGGTTGTAAATTCAGTTGAAGAAGATGGCAAAAAGTTAAAATATTCTAACTTTGAATAGTAATGCCATTTACCATTACCATTATTCTCCATAAGCCTCACCTAATTTTACTGTCCTGCTCTCGCCCACTAAAATAATATCAGGTTTGCCGTCTATGCCGGATTCCATGTGAATGCAGCATAATTCCTTTTTTAAGGTTTTCTAATATTAACATCCTCAGTGTTCTACAACAAATTGTGCTTCTACTGTTACCCTAGGGCTGTGCTGGATGGCTCTAAATACTACAATACCCAATACCCTAAGCCACCATTAATTGAAAAGAAGCCAGTCACAATCAGAGCTGAAACTAATTAACAATGTTTGTTGTTGCAATTTGGGACAAAAGTCTTGGCCATAGCTGTCAAATTCATCCATCAAACTTAGTAAAGATTTGAAAGTGAACCGTTTAATGTTTTTCCACAGTCTATGGTGCAGTTTCTTATTCAGTTTTAGCTTTGTCCAACTTTAACCTGACCAGTCTAATTAGCCAGAACAAGTGATAACACCCGTGTGGGTGCTCAGGGCCATTACAGGATGTTTGTCTCCTACACATCTGGTGTGTCTGCTTCCCCAGTATGAAATCAGCCAACATTTTAACTTAATGTTGCTTTAGTTAAAAAGAAAACACTTCCAACAGCAATACAGCTGAAAATTTGACATAGTGAGGTTCCATTGTATTAGCGTTAATCAGCATAACTTCAGGGTTTTAGTCAGCAGCCTTTATCTTAATTCTAACTCTTGAGCGGGATGTTCAGTCTGCATGTGTTGATTATTATCTCTAGAACTGGATATCTCTATTAAAACTGGTGGAAATGACTATCTATGATCACACAAACTGTTCCTGCTGTCTGAGCCTCAGGTCCAGATTTAATTCTAACTTTCAAGTGGATTTGAATTCCACTCACTCTGCTTGTAAGTGACCCTCAAATGAATTTATGTGAAATGACTTGGTCTCACTTTGAAGGGTTTAAATGATGAAGATTATGAAGGATGTCAGAGCAGATTTATTGCTCTGCTTTTAGACGGCTGACCTTTAAATGACATTTAAGTGAATAAAATTCAAAAACAAATTGTTCAATGCTTTAGTGGTGAGGTCTTAATGGGTCAATTAGTTTAAATTTCAGGATAAATGTGGACATTAAATGGAAAAAACAAAGATAAAAAAACCTCTGAAAAAAAATCTCCTCTCATCGGTAAGTTCTACTTCAAACTGAGTTTCTTCTGTCAGAATTTTGCAGAACGTGGGATCAAAGCAGCTCCTGGAGAAGGTGGAAGGTAAAAATCTTTGTTCTTTTTTCTTTTTGGAAAGATTTGCGGATGGTTTTCATAAATACTGCAGTGCTCTGCCCCTCTCAGAGGGACTAATGATGGTCAAGTGAATGCAGACTGAAGGCAAAGTACTCTGTGTTGAAGCTGTTACCACTGACCTTGACTAAACTTTTATTCATTTTGATGTAGCATGATGTCATCCTTTTATCATTTATTTATCATGTACTGTATTACCTTACATCAGTCCCCTTTACTTTACCATTTAATTCTCTTTTTTCCCCCATTGTATTGTTCCCTTACATTCCTTCTGTTGCTTCTGTGTTTTTTACTGTCTGTAAAAGTACTTTTTGAAAGTTTAAATGTTGATTTTGAGGTCCAGAGAGGGATGAATGACTGAACAAATACCTCATGCTGTTAATCAGAAAAAAATGGATTAAAAAAAAAAAAAATAAGGCTTCAAGGTTTTGAAAATGGTTTTATACTTCCCACACACTAATATTTATAGTTAGGGCTGGGTACCAATACCAGTACCCTTAAAGTGATACCTTTACCAATAAAGTACTTCATACAATACCGATAATGTGAATGAAGTGGCGTGTAGTATAGCCATACATTTAAATGTTTTGGCAGCATTGCAGCACACTGAACTGCTAACTCTGTCAAATACACTACGCTCAACTTCACCGCACCAGAGACTGTAGCTGCTGCTGCAGCAGTGTGAAGTCCATGACAGACACAGATGTGAGAGTCTGCCCGGCCACACACGGTGGATGCATCCCAGGCATCAATTCTTCTCTCATTTGCACCTTTTCTTTGCATCTTAGTCCCTCCCACCGGGTATGCATGGAGAGACGCAAGGGAACCATGCAAGGAAAAATATGTTTTTTAGAGAAATGAGACATCATTTCCTCAGAAGCGCCTGATAACAGCTGGATCAGCTGTCAGTCGGCTTTAACAGCTGTAGAGACTCTTTATGGAGTTTGTGTCTGCATGCCTGTACCCTGTGCTAATACTAATAAATGCACAAAGCTCTCACTGCCAGGGCAACAGAAGGCTATCCTCTCTGTTTAACAAACACCTGCACATGAATAACCTGCATTCTTACACTCCAGTGTGGCCTGCTCAGAGGTGCAGAATGCAGTTATCTTATTCAGTAATTATTTGCATCTGTATTTATTGATATTCTGATGTGAATTCATTACTTAATATCCCAGAATATGATTATGGTGTCTTTTGAACCCTGGAAATTACTTATTAGGCTAAATCTTTCAGGGTAAATTGAAATTATGCAACTCATCAACCTGGCACTCAGGAATGATCAGCCTCACGTGTGACTCAATGGAAATGATGATAACTGAATAAAAAGTGCTTTCCTGCAAACAGATGCTCTCTATCCGACTTTAATTGTATTCATAATAAAATGGGGTAAATAACAGGTCATGAAAAGAAAAATCTTTCTAACAAAGAAAGTTGCCTGTGGTCTTTTTGTTGTCCAGACCTACAATTACACAACTGGTTTTTAATAGATGGTAAATCAGATAACAAAAAAACTATAAAACAGTTTAACCTGTCATTTCTTTCTCTCCAGTATGATGAGTTGTATCAGATCAGTCCAATCAGCTGCAGAATCCAACTGATTGAATGCAGGGGTGTATCAGCCGACAAAAGACTTCTGTGGAGGTTGCTCTCATGTATCCTCGCTCAGAGAGAGAGAGATCCCTCCTATGAGCTTTGGGAAGGTGTTCAAAATGGTGCGCCAGAACCATTTCCAGTTCAAGGGAGGATCGAGGAGCGAGAAAATGACGAATAAGAGACTTGGGAGGTACCCAGTGTGACAGGGGTGACTGTTAGCATCACGCAACTAAGGTTACCTAACAGTTAGCAGCAGGATTAAAGACAGAATCCAGCTGTTTTGGTCTCGGTGAGAATTTGGTTGGACCCTTTAATGACTCACCGTTCGATGTCAGTGCTGCTGATTTGTTAGCTTGTGCTAAATGGGCAGTCTTGCTGGGAGGGGAACGGCTCTAGTGATGGCAGCAACAGAAAGTTTATTGATCTGGTGAGGAGTTGGGAGGGTCTTTGATCAGACCCCCAGTGCAAATCAAATGCAGGTATCATGTAACAGGAGAAGTTTCAATACTACCTTGGTTATTTGGCTTATTTCCTTTGAGAGTACAGATACAAAAAAATTCAAACACTGGTGAACACAGGAGCCCTTAAAGAGGTTATGCTTATTAGTCATGTATACTTTAAATCACAGCTAACCATTTTCAAAAGAATAAAGCATATATAATGTTTTCTAACCTCTAATGCAGCCATTATTGTCCTTTAATTTCAATTTGCTATCAATTCAGTATTTTTGAAGGTTTTCAACTGGTGTTGATGAAGTATGTACTGTATATGTTTTGTTTGTGCTACAATTTGATTTGCATAAATTACTCCATAAAAGAAAAATCAAGGTTTGGCATACGGGATGAACAAAATGTACAAAATGTACAAATGACTTAAATTTCAGTGCCAGTCTAATGGTATTTGTTTTGCCTTAATGACTCTCTAGTAACCATTTGATATTGATTACTGTAAGATGTATCCAGGCTCAGTTCTTGGGTTCATGTCACACCTGGAATAAGTGTACTTTCACAAAATTTAGTGTTAACACACATTTTTGGGGCCTTTTCAAACATAAGGACTCTTCAATATACTCTGACTGTTACAATCTGCTACATTCTGCTGGTCTGTCCCAACAATACAAACATCAACAGCCACTTAATGCAGCGACTTGCCAAATACTTTTTAGGTTTACATCTTCTTAAACCGGGATGCTTCTTATCCACTTTGACTGCATGCTCCATGCACACTAAACACACACGACACACAAACCTGAGAGTCCTGTTCATGCATTTTAACAGTTGATAGGATTTTCCAGCTGAGCTAACAGTGCACTGAACAGGATTTTGTTTTCAGGTCTTGTATGACATGTACAGTACATCTTGAAACGACAGGGTGAGAATAATGCGTCATGTATTTAACTGCAGTTCGGTGGAGGAGGAAAGGATTTACAACTGTGGACAGAGCTCACAGTGAACTTGACAGAGCTCAGTGGAGTGAAGAAGTGAATTAAGGACATACTGAGGGCAAACAGACGGTCTATGTGACATCAATTTGAAAAAGGACCAGTCATATTTTTGATTAAGTGCTGCTGAGCTGAACCTCCTTCCTTCAACTCACTGAACTGAAATTAAATACATTATTTATCAACTGATAACAACCATCATCAGTAACACTTTGTACAACAGCAAATCTTCTTGACTGACCTGTGTGTGTATCAAACATGTTTGTCCATGCTCATGAACACACGTGCAGATCTACATCTCTTACCTCTGACCATGGGTTGCCATGTCGATGGCTCGTCGTACAGGTACGGGAGATCCTCCTTCTGTGACACTCAGCACCTCCATAGACTTTCTCTCTGGTCTCCGCTTACCGTGACGACTCAGCATAGGCGAGTCCACGCGCTTCCTGGGCGGGTCTGCTGAGCAGGGTTCAGGGGTCAAATGTCAATGAAGAGATAACACAAGGACAGAAAGTAGTCAGAAAAGTACCTCACTAAAAGGCAAGCTACAGTATCAGTAAGTTTTTTTAATCTTGACTACCATTTATTCATTTTTTTCTGGAGGGTTGCAAGTTGGAAAAAAAATTGTAACCCAAAAAGGGCAATTTAATATATCAATCCAAAGGTGTACTATGAGATTTACTGATAAATATAATATTTCAGTTTAGAGCTAAGCTCTCCTTTGTTGGCTCAGTGCCTTTAGCCAATTGTATATTTGCTGCGGAATGCTCTGCAATCCCAGGCCCCCTGAACTACCCACTGTACACTTTGCAATTTTTTCTCCATCGTCTATGTGAAATCTGGTGCAGCATTTGAAAGATGGAGGGTGGAAAAAGGAGGGGAACTACGATGCTAATTTTCATGCTTATACTTGTATCTAAGGTCTCTAAGACAACATGCTTACATGCTGTAATGGTCATCATCCTATCTGTGCTGGAACACCTGCATTCACCCTCTGTGTGAAACACTCTGTTTAGCGCTTCTCTTTAAGTCCCATTTCCGAAAAGCCTAATCTGCTCTGAATGGTTTCTGAAGTTTCTCATCATCTCTACACCGTCATTCTACCATTGTCATTCTACCAGCATCTCTACCATTAACTGGGGAGAAATTAACAACATAAGTGACCACGTTTCCAAGTTTCCCTAACGTTAACATGTAGCTACATGTGCACTTGCAGCCAGGGAATGACTGTATGTAGTAGCACTTTCTCCTGTCAAAAATGATCAATAAAAGCTTCTAAATACAACCTGACATGTTCCAGCAGGGTTATGATCCGAAAATGGGGATAAATTTACAACAATAATAACCATGTTTACATGTTTCCCTGATGTTAGCATGTAGCTACATGCAACAGTGTATTGCAGGGCGGGAATGACCTAGGCTAATTTATACAATGTAAAATGCCATAGACTTGTGCTAATAACGTTAGCATGTTGTATTGGTGGGGTAAATGTGTCCAGATAAAGACAAGTGTTTGTCTGTCAATGCTGCAATTTATAGTGAAGCCAATTTGCATACTTGTGTATGAAATTGTCTCTATTAAGCCATGTTTAGTGTGTGTTTTGAATCAACTAAACTTTACAGCGCTTAACAGAGTCCACCACCGCTGACTAGCGCTTTGGAGGTGTAACTGCAGAGTGACACACACACACCACCGCAGAGGTAAAAATAACATGCAGATTTTTTTTGTTCCACGACTAATTGATTAGTTGAAGATTATGTACGACTTCAGTCGACCAAGATTTTCTTTGGTTGACTACAGCCCTACAAATAACAATGTCTTATTTGTGGCTATATTTTGTTCAGCTGGACTGGCCTACCGATCTCATTGCGTGGCGGCAGGTTCTGATCTTCGTGGCTCGGATACCTCTCCTTGCGGTCCAGCAGCAGGAAGTAGATCATCTTTTCTTGGTTTTCTCTGGAGAGAGAATAAAGTCCAAGAGCTCACCATCAGCTGAGTGCCCACTGGTTAAGAGCGGGACAGTAAGATGTTCCATCATCACAAGACATATTAAATAGAAGAATTCATCAAACTGACATTTCTCTGCTGTCTCATATATTTCTCTGCCCCTCCTGTCAGCTCCCTCACCACCATCCCTCTCCCTTTAATCTGCTTCCTCTATGGTTTTATCGCCTCTTTGCTTCCTTCACCCCTCCTCCCCCTGCTCCTCCTCCTCACTCACTCCTCAGACAGCAGGTCTTTGGTCAGTTTGTCCTTGTCTCTGAAGCAGCCCAGAGAGTGCATGCTCTCCAGGACGTCGGGGTCGATCTCCTCAGCTGCAGCCAGAGTCCTGATGGCCACCTTCCTGGGAACAGGCTGCTCGGGCTCCGGCTCATTCTTTCCAGCTCTGCAACACAACACATGCAGCTAACTGACAAGCAAAACTGGCCCTGAGCTTTGACATTTAGTCATATTATTTGAAGTCACAAAGAAATAAATTTAGACTTACTGTGCAGATAGTTGGCAGCTTTTACTTTTGAAGCTGACCTTTATTTAATTCCCTTCAAAGTGTAAATCATGTCAGGGTGGAAAAAGCCTTTAATAGAGCACATTGGGCAGCTTAAACCTGAAATAAGGCATGCTCTACTGCACAAGACCTCCTGATAAGCAAGCAAACAAGTATAATAACTTGAAAGGGAAGCAAGAGCACTTAAACATGACGGGTACGGAGTGTAAATTTCATTTCATAAGCTGATGTTTTGGCAACAATGTGCCCTCTCCAGAGCTTAAAAGATAAATGTGGACAAATACAAAACAGCCCATATGAAATCTGATTCTGATATAAATATAAATACCAATAAAATACAAATAGGTGATATATCTTTATAAAATATTTTTACACAATACTATTTTAGATGTTCTACTCTACGCCAGTGATGCCAGAGTGCACTCAGGGTTTAATTTGGGCATGAGACTGACAGAACAATAAAGTGCATTGTGGGATACATTTCAACGTCAATATAATAAGCTTAAACGTAAAAATTAGAATGACTTGACCTTTGATTTTCAACTACCAAATTCTAAGCAGTTCATTCTTGAGTCCAAGGGGGAGTTTATACCAAATTTGAGGAAATGAAATTCCTTCAAAGTGACCTTTGACCTCTGCCTGCCAAAATCTAATCGTTCATCCTTGAGTATAGGTGGACATTTGTGCCAAATTTGAAACAGTCTCCTCAAGGCGTTCTTGTATTATTGCAGTCAACTGAATGAGACAGAGAAGGTCACAATGACCTTGATCTTTGACCTAAACAGTTCATCATTGAGTCCAAGTAGACGTTTGTGCCAAATTTGAAGAAATTCCTTCAAGGCATTCTTAAATTATTGCGTTTATGAGAATGGGTCCGACTGACTGACAGACGGACAGACGCACAGAGGTATGTACGTGCATGTACAGATAGACGGACAATCCGAAAGCATAATGCCTCCAGCTACGGCTAATCCCGGCACGGAGGCATTAAAACGCTGACCAGCAGCACCACCACCAGTGAGTTGGAGGTGAAGCAGAGGATGACAGATAGTGATCTGGGGAAATTAAGGCTTTAACTCATGTCACAACAACAAAATAAATGACAATAGAGTAAAATTAAATAAAATAAAAACAGACATCTGAAACATTATTAAATGTTACAATAAGATAGGTGAGAGTTTGAGTTTGTTATATCTGTTTGTTATATCTCTCAGGTCAGTTAGGGTCCGCGTCCATCATTATGGACCCATGAAGAACTTCAATCTGAGTCCTTTATTAATAATTAATTTTTTTTTTTTTTTTTTTGGTAAATTGACTTGATATTTTTGCACATACAAGCTCTAAACATCAATCAAATAAAACAAGAGAAAAAAAATCATCCTTTGATTGAAATGGTCACAACTGGTGTCGGGTGGTTTATAAGAAGACACTGCTTGGTTTGGTTACTGTTCATTAAAGACTTGGTCTTATTTTGGGGGTTTTGTTCATCATTTCTATCCGAAATAACAACATACATTTTTGTGTTTTAGCATCACACAAACCAACTGACAGAAATCTTAGACTGTCAGTGGATAGCACTGAGATTTAAAAAAAAAAAAAAAAAAAAAAAAAAAGGTAAATATCAATTTACATTCATTTCAAATCAATAACAGAATTCTGCTTTTTGAAACTCAGAATTAATAAATCCATTAGAGATCCATTAGAAGTGATGGAGTGTCCTGATGTTTGAGCTGCGCTTCTTCTCTGAGAGGCTTCCATCAGAGATTTCAAAAACTGGGTCCGATGAGTATATTATTATCAGAAATATTCTGCATGACCTGCAGCTGCATTTTCCTTTTTACCAACTGTTAATGCGGACTTGCATAAAGACACTCAACACAGACAGAAACATGGAAACTTTCAAACAGGTGGATATACTTACAAGTACCATGTATGCTTCTGGATCTGCTCTAACTGTAACAAAAATTAGAGGAGGAAATAAACATCAATGATTTTTATATATAAATTTAAAAAAAACACAGTGGTTATGTTTAAATGCCTTTTCCATAGTGTTTGATGTGTTTTTGTATTAAACAGGATGATGAGCACGATGTGATGTTTGTGACAGCTTTATTCGACTATACTCCATGTGCATATTTTCTTTTTCTTCAGCAAAATTACAACTGAAATACACACATGCAATACAAAGGGGACTTTTACGCCTTATGATGAGCTTCAAAGGCAGCACTTGCATACAGATGACACAACCCCCCCTCTCTAAAATAAAAACATGAAATTTGCAGAGTACTTTTTTTTGACAAACTGCTTGAACAGGACTCATAGATGCAAAAATGCCTCCAGTAAAGTAGGTGGTGTCAGTATGCAACCTCCAAAGCAGCAGCTGCAATCTGCCATAAAAAGGAAAGAAGAGGAAGCAACTATGCACAGTTGAAGCAGGAAGTACCATGGCATTTCTGCTATACATTTATGCAGTTAAGCAGCAAATTGGTGCATAAAAATCATCAGAACATAGAAAATGTAAGAGCTATCAAAATGTTTTCATAATTTTTGATAAATAACCAGTAATTATACAACTGCATGCAAAATTTCGGGCACCGCGGTCATTTTGTTTTCTGTGAATAGCTAATCAATTAAAAGATGACCTGATTTCCAAAAAACAAATTGTTGATGATGATTATTACTTCAAGCAAGATTACTTTTTCATTTCAGTCTTTTACAGCTTCAAAATAACAAAAAAGGAAAAAGGCCTGAAGCAAACGTTTGGGCACCCTGCATGGTCAGTGCTCAGTAGCACCCCCTTTGGCAAGTATCACAGCTTCTAAACTCTATTTGTAACCAGCTAAGAGCCTTTCAGTTCTTGTTTTGGGGATTTTCACCTCTTGAGGTAGTCCATTGTGGATTAGAGGTGTGTTTAGGATCATTGTGCTGTTGTAGAAGCCGTCCTCTCTTCATCTTCATCTAAAAATCATCAGGCTTGTTCAGATGTATCTTTGCAAACTTCTGATGCTGAATTTTGTGGTGAGGACACAGGAAAGGTTTTCTTCTGATGACTCTTCCATGAAGGTCGTATTTGTACAGGTGTCACAGCTATAAAGTAGAACAGTGCACCACCACTCCAGAGTCTGATAAATCTTTCTGCAGGTCTTTTGCAGTCAAACAGGAATTTTGATTTACCTTTCTAACAATCCTATGAGCAGCTTTCTGAGAAAGTTTTCTTGGTCTTCCAGACCTCAACTTGACCTCCACAGTTCCTGTTAACTGCCATTTGTTAATTACATTATGAACTGAGGAAACAGCTACCTGAAAACAATTTGTTATCTTCTTATAGTCTTCTCCTGCTTTATGGACATCAGTTATTTTAGTTTTCACAGTGCTAGGCAGCTGTTTAGAGGCTGCTGATTGTTGGGACAAGGTTTCAGGAGTCAGAGTATTCATAAAGCTTTGAAATTTGCATTACCCGTCCTTTCCTAACGAAGAATGTGAACAAGCCAGAGATCTAACGAGCTAATTAAGGTCTGACACCCTGGTAAGTTTCCTGAGAAGCTCAAATGTCTTTGGGTGCCCAAACTTTTGCATGGTGCTCCTTTCCTTTTTTTCGCTCTAAATTTGTACAAAATAATACACTGATCTTGGTGGAAAAGTTGAAAAGCATGTTCCATCTTTAACTACATGCCTTTTGGAGATCAGTTCATCTTCTACTCACTTGATGATTCACAGTTAAATGAATTTTGACCAGGGGTGCCCAAACTTTTGCATGCCACTGTATACCTCAACTTTAGTTACCCTCTTGACAAGCTGTATTTTTGAGCTAAAATCATGAATTAATATGTATGATCTCACTGATTTATAAGATGTGCAGATGTTGCAGCTGTTATTTCAAACCAGCTGTTCAAAGTTCACATAACTGCAGACAAAACATGAGTAAGAAGCACAATATCTAAATACATCCTTTGTTATTTTTGTAATGCTTCTATCCTAAGCCAAAACAAATCCATGGCCTGAGATGAAAAGATCTGATGCAGAGTGCAGAAGCTGCAGGGCCAGTCATGGTGCAGTTCTGCTAAATTTAGCCTGAGCAGTCCCTGAGGCAACAGCCCAGACTGTACATATGCAAAGCAAGCGGGAGTCTACTGATGGAAGATTTAAGCCCTCTCCTTTTGCAGCCAGACCAACCAATGAGGTGAGGTGAGGTGAGGTGAGGTGAGGTGAGGTGAGGTGAGGTGAAGAGAAGAGAAGAGAAGAGCGTAGCTTACCGTGAGCCTCTTGCCCGCATCCACTTCAATCATACCGCGCAGAAGGTTCTGACAGTCTGGAGGGATGAAGTGAGGCATGTGGAAAACCCCCAGCTTCACTTTTTCCAAAAGATTCCTCAGGTTGTCATCGTCAAAAGGCAGAGCGCCCTGGAGGGACAGGAAAGGAGGGAACACCGCAACATGTAAACATACGGTCTGTGTGTTCTGACTATTTAAAGGGTACACATTACTTAGTTTGTAGAAGTGCAACAAACTGACAACTGACACATTTTCAGTCCTTCTGTATATTATGTTGATTCCTCCGAATGCCTTGTTGAGGTCATTTTGTGTCTCTTTGTAGGCATTTAGTGTCTCTTTGAGGTCATTTGTGTCTCTTCGGGTAATATTTGTCTCTTTTTGGTCACTTTGGGTCTCTGTACTTCCTTTGTGGTCATTTGAGTCAGTTCCTGGTCAGTACCAAGGCTACTCAAAGGAGACTGGGACTCTTATTAGCCTCTATGGGTGCACTCGGTCTGATAGAACTTTTGGGTACACTCAAATTGTTCATTTTGACAAAAATGTCAGACAGAACCTTATAATGCCAAGATGATGAAACAAATAAACAACAAATAGTCGTCATTTAGGGCCATTAAGTCGCCTAGTTGCCCACATGTTAATGACATTCATTTAATTATTAAATTATATATTTTGGGCATGGCAACACAATGGTTTAAGTTCAAGGTCTGAGAAAAAATAGTATAAGTTACATTGTTAACACTGTGCTACATCAGAGAAATACAGAGCCGTACTAATAAATCTTCATTAATATAGGCCTATATTTTATCTACAAGTGCACGTCACACATTGAGCAAGCGGCCTGTTAATGACGCTGTGGGCAAAGCAGTAATGATTATGCTCAGTGGGTAATGGGCATATAGCTACATACATGTTTCAGATGATACGTCATGTTTGTAGTCGACAAATAATAGGCAATTGTTTGCGTGCAGAGTTTACATATCACCTTGAGTTTGTCCTTCACCTTCTCAAACTGATCCCACACTTGCTAAGCAACCTTAACAAGCATCATATAGCCTATCTATCCCTATTAATCTTGAGTGCAGAGCTAATCTTCTTCTAGGCGCTGTTTATAAGTGTGTAGGCCTATTATCCGTGGGACAGATGTAAAGCTCTGGGTAGCCCTGCACTAAAATGATCAACTTTTCCGTATTTATCACAGATAAATATTTATGGAAGAAGAGAAAGGTATCTGTAGGCTGTGATTGGTTTGTATTGTGACTCTTGTCTGACTACTGAGCGGGGCCTCTTCCTGTGTCTGTCCTTTCAAATTAAACTCCCACATCGTCCATTCATATAGGTTTTGATAGAGTTTCACGTTTTTATGTTTTTTTTCTGCGACTAAGGGACCAATGAAATCTTGCAGACTAATGACCTTTCTGGTTGACTAAGGATTGGTTGACTATTTGGGGACAGCCCTAGTATATTTTATCATATTTAATACCAGATATTAGTCAGTACTTTAATTTAGCTAAGTCTTAAATTGAATACTGCATTACACGGGGTCTGCCCATTGGTCCGACAGCCCATTGTTCCGACCATATTAAACCCATTGTTCCGAAGTCCCATTGTTCCGAAATCATCATGATGCCCTGTGGTTAAGGTCTGGTTAGGTTTAGGCACAAAAACCACTTGGTTAGGGTTAGGAAAAGATCATGGTGTGGGTTAAAATGAAAAAGAAAGTGGCAAACACATAAGCCGTGAGCCTGCTTCGCCTCAAGCCTTTCCCAGCTGACCCAGAGCCGGTCGCGGCGCACCATCAAGGCAGAAATACGCCCGCCAGGAGCCATTCAGCACTGCGGAAAGCTCCCCACACAACCCCGACCCCAGAGTTAACAATAGGAGGTTATGGTGTTTCTCTCCTCTCTATGACACTTGTATCTCGACCTGTAGCCTACTTTTGTTGTGTTGCTGATCCTCTATGGTACACAAATACAGTATAGCCTAGTATAATCAACAACGGGACGTCGGACTAATGAGAGGTCGGAACAATGAGAGGTCGGAACAATGCTACGGCACCGCATTACATTACTTTGATTTGAAGACCAAATGCAAATTGTGTTATTTATTTTTTCTACCATTTAAGACCCCCCTGAGCTCTGTAGGAGTATGTGGAGCGGATTGTAATTCATAAAAAACTAAAATGATTACATAATGTGCTCAACAAAGGTGTATGGGAAACCTGCCCGGTAGATTTTGATATTATTTCTGTGTAAAGATGGAACATTTAGACTGATGCTGGTGCTACAGGAGGAGTCACAGAATCTCAAACACAGATTGGAAGCATGAATATCCACAGCTAATTCAAGAAAAGATGGCCAGCAGTTTCAGAAGCCTTATCATGGGCCAAAGTGTTCCTGCCTGGTGGTGTCGCTAGAGGAAAGGTCAGGGGGTCACAGATATCATTGGGAATAATCCACTGGGGACTGTGAATATCTCCAACACTTGCAGGCCAAAAATGAAAACAACTGGGAGATTTGAAAACACAATACCGGCATCAAACTGCTCCTTCAGCAGACTTTCTATTGTCATGTAAATGGCTCGTCAGGTGTTGAGGTGTTCACTGAGAGATAATGTGGATTTTAACAAAGAGGAGGAGTGGAGGCAGTTTGTGAGAGATATCAGTCATAAGAGTCAGTGATGAAGCTGTTTGTGTGGCAGCCAGCCTCTGCTCCAGCTGGGGAGCGCACTTAGTGACGTGATGACTGATCCAGTTTCCTCCTCATTGAAAAGGAGCAGGACGGAGCCATATGGCCACTGACACTGCGTGGGTAATCAAAACAACACGAGTGGAGAGATTTATCTTCACATGATGACTGTGTTATATATGCTCCATCTTAATCAAGAGAAGAACACACAAGTGTGCACATTTACAAACATATTCATTTAGCTGCTTCTCTGACGACTCACTTGTCACTGTCGCATTATAAAGCTGCTGAAAAGCCTTTGTTATGTGCTGTGTGTTTACCGCGCTGCAGAGTGTGTGTGCTACACAGCAAAATGAATTACACCAGTCTCATGGCTCTGATTTACATACTATGCAGAACTAAGTCAGTCAAATATTTTAAAAGGGGAAATGTCTTTAAACAAGAAAAGAACAACTAACCAATTTAGAGGGCCCAAACAAAATAATGGAGTTGACCCGCACCACCCAGAGCAAACACCAGCTTCCCATGTGAAAGTCGGTGTTTTTTTTACCCATCCACCACACCTCCCATCTGCTCTACTCTGTCTTGTTGCTGCCTTAACTTTCCTTGCTGTCCCACCGCATCTCCCCCTGACGCTGCCGGGTGTCATTAAACAATAACGGCAAACAGCTGCGTATCATGCCAACATGAAATGGCGACTTTTTTATTGGTGTCTAACGCCAGGAGTCACTGACCAAGCACTGGTTTTCAATTACTTTAGAGTGAGACTGGGTTGCAGTTTTGGGTGGGCTGTGTGTGCCAAGTGGCATTCACCTGAACTCCAGGACTCAAGCTTACCCAGCAGAACACTGTATTGCACTGTGACAAGATGATAAATGTTATCAATGTTTCACCTCTCAGCGATTTTATGTTGTGGCTGATTAGTGTATTTTGAAATGTATTAAAGGGGAACTACACCCATTTTCAAAATTCATACATATTGTTCAGATGGTCTAAGACAGTCCAAAAATAGTAAGAAAAATGAACAATTCTCTACCAAATCCAAGAGCTAGAGCGCTCAAACTCAAACTCGGTGGTTCGATCCCCGACTCCTCCTGCCTGCATGCCGATGTGTCCTTGACCAAGATACTGAAACCCAAATTGGATGATGCTTCCATTGGTGTGTGAGTGACTTAAAGAAAAAACTGAGTAGCAGGTGGCAGGGAGCCTGAGAACAAAGACTTTCTTTGCCAGCATCTGCCTCACTGGAATTGTTGTGCATATAACAAATAAAGAACTTTGAACTGTACATGTCCAGAGTTTGAATTCCGTTGCCTAATAAGTGTCATCATGTGTCCATTATTTGTTTTGTTAGAATTTTAAATGATAGATGAATGTTGGTCAGATTGGGTATGTGGATGGTTGAGGAGTCATCCTGTGCTGGCACCTCAGTCTTAATTGCATCCTTTTTTTAAAAGGTTATGCCTTCTGATGGAGATTTCCTCATCTTTGTGTTAAATTATACAGTTATGTTGTTTTGTTAACACTTTCTTTGTGGCTGATCTTTCTCAAATTATAGAACAGAGAGAGATGAACAGTTAAATGATGAAGTTGCGTTAGTTAGGCCAGGTCTGTTTCATTTCTGTACTTATTTAATTTATGAAGCAGTTTAAATTTTTTATTGGTACGCAGTGTGTTTCCAGCATCCCATCTTTAATTCAATCCCACCTGATGTAGACCGCAGACTGGGTGTACAAGAACAGGCACACCAGCCTCCAGCAAGACTTTTCATAACATTACGGCATCCACTCTTTTCTCAACACAAGTGAAGCCTCCATATAAAGCACATGTGCACATGTCTTCATGGAGTGACCTTCAGTATTAATGACACAAAGTTCCTGTCAAAAAGTGTATATGGATGTTAACATTCACTCGCAGCACAAGTTCTGCTGTAAGGTAGTTTATTTTGTGTTGAAACATTAGTGACCTTCTGCTTCACCTTGGAACAACTGCTTCACAAATATAGCATAGCATTCAGCATAAATATTTGCCTCAAGAACAAACTAAATCAACCTCTCCTTCACTTTTTCCTGCAATACTTCATCGCACCGACTAATGCAGTAGCAGGGGAAAAGTCTAAAGTGCAATCAGTGCAGTTTTATATGCCCTACAGCCGTGTAATTTCAGAGATTCCCTAATGAAATGGTTCACAGATTCAAATTAATCTCAGGAATCAAGAATACACACTGTAGGTTGAGATTTTAAAGAACTGTGTGTAAGATCTAGGAGGATTTAGTGGTGTCATAGCAGGGAGGATTGCAGATAACAACCAGCTGAAACTGCTCCTGGTTAGAATTCTTTCAGTGTTCATTGTCAAGAAAGTTTTTACCGTGGGCTCAATTATCCACTCAGGTCTCTTCCTCTCTAAAACAAAAAGACCAGGTGACCAGTAAGACACTGTATAAAGCAGTTTCATGTTACAAGTCAGTGCTTCTCTGATGCTGTTTGGCATGTTGGAGATGGGCCACTGGCCTTGCACCTGTTAATTGATTTGATTTTTTACATTTATACCTGTAAAAACACTGAATAAAGCAATTTCACATTAAAAAAATATGTGTTTTTCCAATGCTCTCATCACACAAATAGCTCTATCTGGAGCCAGTATTTGGTTTTTCCATTCTAGGCTAGCAGAGAAACACAGCAGTGCAACATGGTGATCTGCACAGACGAGGACCTGCTTGCCATCTAGATATAAATGGATCATTCTAGGGTATCGAAAACACAACAGTTCATATTTTCAGGTAATTATACACTAGAAAAGCACAAACATACTTATTATATCATATTCCCTTTCTGCTAATATATCCCCCTAAATCCTACACACTGGACCTGTAATTGCAACATAGGTATCCAACTTGGAACTAATCAGTTAGCTATTCTTTTTAGAAACCTTTAGCAAAGGTTCATCTGGATTATGGTAGTAAAGACTGGGGTACAGATGTAGAAGTAAGATGTGATAAAGGTGCTGACCAGAGTGTTTACTTGGCACACTACCAGGATGTCCCAGTAAGGCAGGTAAACTCCTTGCTGAATGAATAGTTGTACATATACTAAGATTTATGAGAAATAACTACATAAATGAACACATGTATTACATATCCTTACATTTATGCTGTTTTTCACCAGCTAAGCTAGCTGCTTTTTGTCAGCCCCCCCGAAAGTCAAGTAAATTCTATTTAATTTTATTTTCTATATAGCGCCAGATCACAACAGAAGTCATTTAAGGTTACCTTCTCTACAGAACAGGTCTTTACCTTGTCCTTTTATTAAACAAAGTAAAAAGCCTTATTTACACAGGCATGTCATTTCTGTCTCTACATCTCTTTCTAAACTTCACTCAGTGTTGTGATATCAGGATTATGATTTCTTTTATTGAAATTTTTATTTTGTTGTCAGTGAGATATCCAGTTTATATTGTGACTTTGCTGTTTTAATGTTACTGTTGCTGCTCTACAAACAACAATTAGTTATAAAAAAACACAGAGACATGTGCGCGTGAGCACACACACACACACACACACACAGATACATGCGCGCACA
Source organism: Epinephelus moara (assembly GCF_006386435.1). Classification (NCBI taxonomy): domain Eukaryota; kingdom Metazoa; phylum Chordata; class Actinopteri; order Perciformes; family Serranidae; genus Epinephelus; species Epinephelus moara. Next base: position 5,202,004 of record NC_065506.1, on the reverse strand, counting down.
CACTGGTCAGCACACTACCACCAGCCGACAGAGAGTGCGCATCAGAAAATATGTCGTGTCAACCACGTGAAAAATCACTTTAAATGGATAGTTCGGATTTTTTGAATTGGGGTTGTATGGGGTTCTTATAGTCAGTGTATAAGATACAGTTGATGCGCACTGCCAGTTTGAAGAAGCAGGCTGGAGTCCAACAGGGAAGCTACGCAATGTACTGCTGTTGATGGGGGCCAGCAACAAAATGTATTTTGGCTACCTAAAAAAATCTATATCAGTTTAAGTGTACGTCATGATGAGAGTATGTTTAGTGCTTTATCTGTCTGTAAGACAGCCTGTTCCAACAGGGAAGCCATTATCGGCTTCACTTCCCAGTCTATGTGCTAGTTAAGGCCACCAGACTCCACTGACAAAAACAGTCATTTTGGCTCACTGGACACAGGAGCTGCTGGTCTACCACTACCTTGATCACTTCGTTAGTTTGTGTTATTTTGTGACTTTGGTAAATCCAAACTAAGCCTTTTAAATGCTGGAGTCACACAATAAAACAAACAAAACTACGCAGTGGTAGACCAGCAGCTCCTTGTGTTCAGCAATGTTAAATTACAATTTTTTTTTCAATGGAATCTGGCCTTGAAGAGATTAATATAACAGCTTCAGTTTTCTGTTGGAAATCGCTGTCTGACAGCATGGTAAAGCCGTGAACATATTCTTAATATAGCATACACTTAAACTGACAGATTTTTTTAGGTGGCTAAAATACCTTTTATAGCTGACTCCCATCCACAGCAGTACATTGCTTAGCTTCAATGTTAGACTCCAGCCTGCTTCTCGAAACAGGGGGCGTGCCGACTGACATCTACTGTATGTAATACACTGTCTATGGATAAGTACCTCATGCAACCCCTCTTCAAAAATCTTAACTATCCCTTTAACTAACAAGGTAAGCCGTCACTCACCACTAAAAGTGCAAACAGGATGACTCCACAGCTCCATGCATCTGCTTTCCTCCCATCATACTTCTCCCCCTGGTAAAGACACAGACAGACAGACAGACAGAGATGAAACTCACATCATTAATTCTTCATTCTGAGACTGTTTCCCAAACTGTAAATCACCCTGACTGCTCTGAGCCTCAGCATCTCGCTGTGCTTAATGGAAAAATCCACCCATATATGGATATTCCTACAATGGAACATCAGCAATTTGTGATGCTGACTGCACAGCGGGAGTTATTTTGAGATGAAGTGTTTGAATTTCCTTTTTCTGGTGTACCAACCCGACCTCGTCTGCTGGGTGTCAGTTAGTCATTTCCTGTGTTACCCAAAAAGACTTGAGAACAAACAGCAGGCAGAGATATGGATATGGACAGTAGGAAGATGTACCATACCTTACCTTTACTTCTTGCAAAATTTATTTAGAAAATCTCTGATACCTACATTTTAAATATCAATTTTGCTCATATATTAATTAGGGATGCACAATAATATCGGCACATAATTGGTATCGGCCAATATTGGCTTTAAAATGAGAATCAGCAAATATGCTTTTTCTTATTTTGCACAATGAATGAATATGACATACATTAAAAAGTATTGTATTTCATGTCTCCATCTGCTGGTGGGTCATCACAATAAGAGTATGCATGTATAATATGATGTTAATTCCACTACAGAAATATTGTGCATTCCTAATATTTATATCAACAATGCATAGTAAAATATCTGTTTGAAATCTGAGAAAATAACACAGAATACACAGGATAATCAAATACATATTGAATAAGTGTACAGAGTCGAGCTCTGTGTATGTGTATGTGTGTGTGTGTGTGTGTGTTTGTCATTGGACAAACGAATGTTTAAACCAAATGTAGGTTTGTTAAAACAGAAAATGAATTCTTACAGTCTTACAGGGGGAAAAACAGTTTCCACAGGCAAAACAGGAAATACATAAACAAAATGGTCAAAGTAATGCAAGACTGCATCACAAATAACAGATTTTTTTAATAGTGTGTAGAGAGTGTATTTCTATCCAATGGAGGGGGAAGGGGGGTGAGACCTGAGGAGAGAGCGCAGTGAATGCAGAGAGGATGGAGCAGTGATGTAAGAGCCATTCTGGAGAGTGCGGTCAGAGCTGCTATTACTGTATGAAAGAAACACGGAAAGACCAAGAGAGAGCACTTACCCTGATAACCTCTGGGCAGGCGTAGTGTGGAGATCTGTAAAAGAGGCAAAGAGGCGGTTATGCTGGAAAGGACTCGCTGTAGTTGACACACAACATTACACAACAATACACACTCAGCCAGCAGCCACAACCACTATAGTGAAGAATAAGTGAGCAGGTGAATCTCAGCACAATCGTCTGACATAATGCCCTCTGAAGAAATATGAAGCACTTTACCCAAAAATCCATGAAAATATGAAGCTGGTATTGCCTTATGTGGATTATTTGTTTGTTAGCTAAGTGAGTTTTACATAACATGAAATGGCCTCAATCCAAATTCCAGTGATGATGGCTCATCCTGTTGGATAACATATGAAAGCATCCAACAGTGTTTCCACAATGTGACGAGCAACAACAGTGGGGGAAGTTTTTAAATCATTTACATTAAGGACCATAATAATGGTTTTATAAGCCCTGGCTCCTTAAATCACATTCTTTACTTAGTTTTTGCATTATCATAAATATGTTGAAATATTTTAGATTTTTAAATGTATTTTCCTAACTGTTCAAGGTGGCCCATTATTTCCATGTATTTCCGTACGATATCAAAATTAGTTTAATGTAACACAATTGTTGGTTCAAAGTACTTTTACCTCAGTACTCCACTTAAGACCAGTTCAGGTACATCTGTTGCTTCTTTATGCATCCAATTTATCACCCAGCTGGCCATGGACATCAGTATGACAGAAAGATGTTGGACTCTTACTTCTGAGAGACTTTAAATTTTGGCTGGAATAAAAATCATGTTGACGATATAAGTGGCTTACTCTGTTAAAATTTCACAGTGTGGAGGTTGTCACATCGTCTTGCAGATGTACCTTACAACTAACTTACAAATAACTACATTATTCTACTTTAAGATGATGTTGGCATGGGATGTTTCGAAAAAGCTGGATTTTGGTTACTTAACAACACAACTTAAAATTTATACAAAATATTAACACAACTATTATATTATACATAACTAATATTGCACAAATATTAACATCATCTATTATCAGTATTCTATGTCAAATTGCTGTTAGCATCAAGGCTCTGACACACAAAGCTGATGGTTGGCCGTTGGTCAATTTTCAGCCAGTGAATGAAATCACTCTGATTGGCAGTTCAGCTCAGCAAACAAGAAGAGAAACAGAAGTGAGGAAAGTGAACAAAGAACTAAAGTCAAAAGAGAGTGAGACCAAAACAAACTTGTTACATAAGATAGGATTACTTTTCTTTAGCCATTGAGCTCTTTAGCAGAAACGTCTCCTGATGGTTTATGTTACTGTTCACTGGCACACTGTAAATATGTTCTGTTCTTACAACATTAGATTGTCTTATTATTGTGCTAACTGGCTAACAAGCATTAAGACGGTCTTCCAGTTTCCCTTTTTGAATGATGAACACAGACTATGGCCGTCTGCTGGTATGGACAGTTAATTCCTCTCATGCAGGTGCCGAGCATACGCTGGTTGGCTGATGGCTGTAGTCTTTGCTGTATGTTTGTGTGCAACTTTTTGGCTGAGACACGAGATGTGAGGCGACACAGCAGTTGTCTTTCATTGCCACTCGTTCTCTGAAGTCAGGTTTGGTGTGTCTGGGCCTCTAGATGTTGTCCTGCCATTCATTTTGGTCACCTGACATCACAACCTAAATTAAACCAAATATCTACGCCTAACAACATTGGTGGCCAGTTGGTTACATTTAAATGGCAACTTACATTTACTTAAAAGGGGCCTATTATGCTTTCCCTTGTTTTCTGTCATATATAATGTTACAATGTCAGGGGCCGTATTCACAAAGCTTCCTAGTGCTAAGAGTTACTCCTAGTGATGAAATTCTGATAAAATTCTTAGAATTGTGACGTTTTCTTAGAATTTCCCCTTAAAGTTAAGACTAGGTCCTTGTAAAGGTAATCTTAGCCCTTAGAAGAACTCCTAAGGTGAAAAACTGTTAGGAGCAGGGAGGAGGACTTTTAAAGGATAACTTCTGTATTTTTCAACCTGGGCCCTATTTCCCCATGTGTATGTGTGCGTATGATTCATGGGTACAACTCGTTCTAAAATTGGTTCAGTATTGTCGGACAGCGAGATGCTGAAGTTGTGGCTAGTTGTGCTACAAATGGATGCTAACACTCCTCTCCAGACACTGCGCCTTGCAGACCATCGGGTCTGCAGTGCTCACTTCTCCCAAGATACATCCAATCCCGAAACACCTCTTCCTCAAGAAAACGGCTGTCCCACGAGTAGAGAGCGCTACAGACACAGTGGAGCAAAGCTCTCGCGAGATGACGTCACACAGCCCAGAGGTAAGGGAAATGTTTACTATGCTATTTACAGAGATAGCACTGGCGATCTGAACCGGTCAGTGGCGAAAAAAAAAAGCACTTTTAATGCGCAAACTTATACGGGGACGCATTTGCCCCCGTTACCGTTTTAGCTCATTTTGCGGCTGCATCCGCCTCCCTCAATACTGAACCAATTTTAGAACGAGTTGTACCTATGAATCATACGCACACATACACATGGGGAAATAGAGCCCAGGTTGAAAAATACCGAAGTTATCCTTTAAGAGGCTTAAGAGTTTCTTAATCAGAGGAGAAAATGGTGAGAACAGAGGTCAGAATAGAGGTCAGAGAAATATTCTCCAAACACTGAATGACAGTGAGTAAATGAAAGGCCATAGATTAGATTGTGCAGGGATAATATTTGTGGTCGATCTAATTAGGGGTATGCACACCTTTCCCACCTAACAATATCATTAATACTAAGATACTTGAAAAACTGAGAAAAGGCAACAGTACAGCAGTGATGACTTGTGGCTGTTTCAACCCTCCATCAGCAAAGTGATCACACTAGACAACACTTTCACAGTCAGCAGTTCATCTCATTTCCTCTGGGTGTCCTCACCTTGCAGGCTCACAGAAGGGCATGTCTGTGACAACCAACGGGGTCAACCACACCTCCTCACTGAGATAAAAGCTTCTGTCCCTTCCTCGCTCAGAGTTGCTCTGAGAACTTTCCTAAACTAGGACTCCTTACTAAAAGTTTTTAGGCTAAGTTAGGAGCTCTCTGAGAGTGTTCTCAGAATGTTTGTGTATTCAGCCCCAGATGTTAATATCAAACATGGCCAAAGTTTCAACTAATGATGAAAACTAATCCATTTGAGCAAAAACCTCAAGCAGATCATGTGACCTAAACTAGTAAAAACACAGAATAAAGCAGTCTCACATTACAAATCAGTGTGTTTCCATTGCTCTTGTCGCATAAGGGCTGCTAACTACAGTGGCTGACACGAAAACGTGAGTTAGTGTTAGGTTTGTCCATCCTGAGCTACTGTAGAAACATAGCGATGCAACATGGTCATCTCCATAGACGGACCTGCTCCCTCTGTGCCTCATTCTACGGTAACAAAAACACAACGATTCTTATTTTTATTAAACACTGAAGAAAATATACTTAATATATTATTTTCCATTTCTAGCAGAAGGCTATATCCCCCTAAATCCTACACACTGGACCTTTAAGTACAGAGGGGCCATTTAATGCCTTATATGTCGAGTAAAATCTTTAAATCAATCTAGAGGTGACCAATCATGGAGAAAAGCTACAACTGGAATAATATGTGATGGCCTAAAACAACTAGAATGCTCCTTAAAACACAGAAGTAGCAATACTACAGTGAAAAGAAGCATTTTTGTTGTTTTGTTGGATATAAATCTGCAGTTTTGGGGATTCCTGTGCTGCAGATCAGTTGAGAAACAATGAAGTAAGGGACAGAAGTAATGCAAAAAGCAAAAGGAGAACTGTAGTTAAAGTGAAATCAGTAATGGGTCATGGCTAGAGGTACAGTCATAAAGTTAACAAATGCATCTGAGTTCTCCAATGTGGGCCAGAGATCTTTGGTCTGTGTGTCTTCTCAATAATTAAATAATCACACGCACAGCAATGAGAACATTCGTTTGCTCTTCCTCTGTGTGGATTCATCACAACAAATGAAGCAGAGAGAAGGACTCTTTTAATAGCGTTTCATCGCAACTCTGCACCATGTGAGCACGGCTCCCAGAGTAAACACACACTCCATCATTGCCAGCATCATGCTTAATTATGCTAATGTATGTAAAACCAGTCGATCTGAACTACTCAAACAGTCGTGTCAAAATGCACTAACTGCAATCTAATTATACCAGAGCAAATGTTCATCCTTCCTGCTTGAGGCGACTTGTCCGTAGTCGTCTCTGACTGACATTTAATAAAATCCATTAACGTCATAGGAAGCGTCATCTGACTTGTTACTCACGTGAGATATTTACAGGATCCATCAGAGGTTCTTTATAAAAACTGTCTGCATCACCGAAGTGTGGAAGAGTAATCTGACAGAAGAACACAGCTCTGTTCTTTGCATTAATCACTGACCTTATGTTGCGTCAGCATGTACTGTGAAACTAACAACATGCTTCTGCACAAATGGAAACCCCTCAGCATTGTTACACCCAGTGAGCATTTTGGTTTTGGCTATTTGCAGGTCAGAAGATGCCTGGCATTTAGGTATAGCTGGGCTTAATATGAGCTTGACCAAGGTCAGATGAACCCACCCACTAGCGAGCCCCAGGGAAAAACTACAAAACTACAACAATAAAGGCCTTAAAATCAAGCCTCAAAATTATACAGAAGCTAAGGAATGTACTGCTGTGGACAGGAGCAGCAGCAAAATGTATTTTAGCCACCTAAAAAAGTCAGTGTCAGTTTATGAGTACACTATTTTTAGAACATTCTTAGTGCTTAATCCTGCTGTCAGACAGTGATTTCCAATAGATAACTGAAGCTGTCATATCACTCCCTTCAAGGCCAGACTCCATTGAAAAATAATTGTTATTTAACATCGCTGAACACATTTGCTCCTGGTCTACCGCTGCCTCGATCAGTTAGTTAGTTTGTGTTATTATGTGACTTTGGCATTCAAAAGAGTTAGTTTGGATTCACCAGAGTCACACCCTAACACAAACACACTATCTGACTAAGGCAGGGTAGATCGGCAGCTCCTGTGTTTAGCAAGCTAAAATTACTGTTTTTGTCAATGGAGTCTGGTGGCTTTGACGAGAACATAGATGGGGAACTGAAGCTGTTAGCCATTTGATGGTGAGGTTAAGTTGTGAAAATTTTCTAAATATAGCATACACTCAAACTTATGATGATTTTCTAAGGAGTCTAAAATACATTTTGCTGCTTCCTCAATCCACAGCAGAACATTGCTAACCTTCTGTGTTGGTACTGAGACTGTGTTGAGACTGCTTCTCCAAGCTGGGGAAGACACTTACCATGGATAACTACCTCATACAACCCCATTTAAAAAGATCCAAACTGTACTATTTAAAGCCTCTGTCGTTTTATGTTATATTGGAACTTATTTGTGCATGCAGTATTAACAAACAAATTTGCAATAAACTAAAATATTACAGTCTTTGGGTCCCTGAGGGGTTGCCTGGTTGGTATTCCATAGTAATCCATAGTTCATTCTTCATTTTGCAAACAACAGTTAACAAAGCAGTCTCAACTCAAGGTCCACTTATTCACTTCTGGATCTTTTACAATGTTTGCTTGCCATTATAATGTGTAGTTTTTTTTTTTGTTTTTTTTTTTATTGTTGAAGCACTTTGCAATTCCTTCCTTGCTTTTGTGCAAATTTACGCAAATTATGGCTAATAACAAAATGTCAACTATTTTTTTTTAAGTCAACAAGGAGGTTAAGTCCTATAGTTGCTTGTTTAAACTAGAATTACCGCTCCACGGTTGTATGCCTGCGTGCACCAGTTAAGTTTCAGTGTACATCCATGTCTGTGAAAACATGGATGCTTCACACCCACTGTCCCCCTGACAGCACAGAGGATCTATACAATCAGAACAGTTTCAAGGTGGACACCTAAGATAAGTGTCACCAATTCAGTATCTGACCAAATGTCTCCCCTTCTGTTCCTGAGTTATGACATTGAAAAATGGCCAGAAAAGTGTTTTATGCAGAATGTTATAATGTCACAGTGAAGCTGACCTTTGACCTTTTGGATATGAAATATCCAGCTTATAATTAGCATTTGGATTCTTGAGTTACGGCCAAAAACATCTTTTGTGAGGTCACACTGACCTTGACCTTTGTTCTTTGACCACAACATTATAATCACTTTATTCTTCAGTCCAAGTGGACATTTGTGCCAAATTTTGAGAAAGTCCCTCAAGATATTCTTGAGATATCATGTTCACAAGAATGAGACAGATGAGATCACATAGACTTGACCTTTGACCAGTGTTGGGTAAGGGTTACTTTAAAAGTAATCAAAGTACTTTACTGTGTTACTTTTTTTTTTAAAGTAACCAGTTACTTTACTGCGTTACTCCCTGAGTAAAGTAACTCAAGTACTTTTAAAGTACTTCCAATGTTACTCCCTGAGAAAAGTAACTCAAGCACTTTTAAAGTACTTTTGAGTATTCTACATTTCCTGTTGGGCAATGGACCACAGGGCGCTAAGCCTACATTTTTTTGTCTCCAAAATTAAAGTTATGGACCACTTGCCCTTCACTGAGATCCAATTCTCCCATCACA
>NC_065506.1:5189966-5193112 GCF_006386435.1 Epinephelus moara | reverse complement strand
GGTGACTACAACAACATTTGGGCTGGTACATGAACAGACACAGTGACTCAAATAATAGTAAAAGTAATAAAAATAGGACAAGAATAACCCGATGACATCACACACGCCGTGAAAGACGACCGGGGATAATTGGTGAGTACCATTGTGTTGTGTGTCATGTCTGTCGGCCAAGTCACGGCACGATTTTATGACTCCACAATCATGTAATGTGACACAGTGACTTCCAGAACTGGCAGAAAAGTCATGTAGTGTGTACCAGGCATAATGCAAGCCTGAGTCCGACCTGTCTGTGTACCAGGCATAATGCAAGCCTGAGTCCGACCTGTCTGTCAGTGAGTCCTCCTCCACCTTTTTTCAGACTCCACCGTAGACAACAGCAGCATTTCTTCTACCACGTAGCGAGCCACAAGCTTCATGGCTTCTTTCAGACTGATAGGTTTAACGTTATCTCCGTTATTAGAACCAAAACACTGTTGTTGCTTTTCGGAGCTGAAGGACCAGCGTTCTAAAAGTAACGGAAGTAACTGATGTCTTGTTTGAAAATGTACTCAAGTATTTGACAGCAAACAGCAAACTAACGCATTAGGTTACTCGTTACTGCAAAAAGTAATCGAAGTACTCTTGTAACACGTTATACCCAACTCTGCCTTTGATCTATGACCACCAAAATGTTGTCAGTTTATTGTTCAGTCCAAAATAATGTTTATGCCAAATTTGAAGAAATTCCCTTGAGATATCATGTTCACAAGACAGACATGGTCACAGTAACCTTGACCTTTGACCTATGACTACGAAAACCTTATTAGTTCATCGTTGAATCCAAGTAGACATTTGTGTCAAATTCCAAAATGATATTCCCTCAAGGCGTTCTTGAGATATTGTGTTAACAAGGATGGGATGGACTCACGGACAACCCGAAAACTTAATGCCTCTGGCCACAGCTATTGCCGGTGCGGAGGCATAAAAAAATCCACATATTAACTGAGTAAACTCAGTCTGCTGATGATGACTGAGTGATCAGTCAAAAGCTTAGGAACAAGGGAGTAAATGGATCTTGACTTAAGACTGGACTANAAACTTAATGCCTCTGGCCACAGCTATTGCTGGTGCGGAGGCATAAAAAAATCCACATATTAACTGAGTAAACTCAGTCTGATGATGATGGAGTGAGTGATCAGTCAAAAGCTTAGGAACAAGGGAGTAAATGGATCTTGACTTAAGACTGGACTAAATTTATCTTTTTAAACACCTAAAGTACATACAGATATTTCAACAGCATTTTAATTATAATTTAACACATAATTAGGATATACCTTAATTATAATTAAGTCACTTTAAAACTGTTGAAATAGCTTTAAAGCCTTTAAATGTTCACTTTTTAACCAACACTGGTATAGTTTTAACATAGATGTATGTAATCTTTTGACCTTTAAATCCCCAAATTAATTCTAACAGGGAACTTATTATGTGTGAATGCAATTATAAGCCAAGAACTTGCCTCTAAGGCAACAACCTCACTTTCATTGTGTCGCAGAGTTTTGACTGCTTCTAGACAACAGAAACATTAAATGGCACATGAGGAATCACCAACAAAACTGAAGTTTTAGGCACGCTTCCCCCTGAGCCATCAAAATGTCAAAATGTATATATAAATTTGTATATTTATAAAACAAAGAATTAACAAAAGTACCAGTTCCTGTACAATGTAGAAAAAACTGTAAAAAACACAACAAAACAAAACAAAACAAAACAAAACAGCATTTATCTGCAAAACCTTTAATAAAATATCTGTGAATTAATTTTTTTTTTGCACTTTATTTAAAGTAGGATATTTTACTGTCATTTTAAGGTGTTTGTTTGGCAGTCACTGCTGCCAGTCATTTGAGCGTTTTGCACAGTAATAAAGGTATTTGATCTTAATAATTCAGGAAAAAATCTGTAAAACAGTGTTTGTCCACAAAACCTTTAATGAATACATCTGTAAATTTAATGTTTATTTTACTTAATTTTTTTGTTTGGCAGCCATTTTTCTTTTGACTTTTTTTTTTTTTTTACTTTTTCAACAGTGTATTGTTGGAATTATAAGGAAGTCTAATGAGTAACTGTAGAGAGCAGAGCAGAGCATTTTGCCCACTGACTCCAAGTTCTTTCTCTCTTTCTTTGTGCAGCGTGTCTGAGCCGGAGGAGTCGAGCTTCAGCTGTTCCACACGACTGACTCTGTGAAACACTGGTTGGCCTGCGGTTAACTGTGGTGAGTGGGAGACATCAGACCAGCCGGGATTCTACAGTGATTTCAAAAGCCCGTGGACCAAACAACTAGGACCTCACAGATTGAAAGGTTTCCATTGTTTCCACAGCTACAGCATCTTGAATGGGAGCAGGTGTGTTGTTTTCAGGCTGCTCTCATCAGTGCTTTTTTATATTAACAAATGATTACTTGTTTTGTGAAAGGGGGCTGGCTTGCACTGACAAACCCATACAGATAGCTAACTCTGCAGCTCTGCATTTGGTTGGTTTGTTATCTCTTTCTTTATCTCCTTTATCTCCTTGTGCAACAGAACTAGTGACTTCTCATAACATCCCGACTTTTTCATCAGGATCGAACAAGAACAGGAAAGAAAACTCATTCTTGTAATGAGTCATCTCCACAAACCTTGTACTACGTACACTGAGCAAATCCTGCTCAGGACATTTAATACTGGCGTGGATTTACTCAAAAAGACATAATTTATTCACAGTAACAAGTGCAGCACTTTTACACCTTAAGTACAGTGATGGAATGAATACAGGATTAAAAAAAGATGCAAGGGAAAACATTCAAACCAAGATAAAGGACGACAGGATGGACATAGAGCACAGGTTTGCAGAAATAATTAAAAATCCTTTATGATGTGTTTGCATCAATTACATTTAGAAAAGTAATAAAGGGTCTCATTCATGAAATGTGAGCAGATGGAATTTGTGTGTAAACTGTTCGCAGACGGAAATTTACGTGCGTGTCTGCATTCATCAATATTTTATTAGCTCCGATCTTTTTGTAGCTACTAACAAAATCTACTCCTGCTCCTGACCACTCGTAGTGCTTGTGTAAATTTAGTAAAGCACATAAATATTGCTTGGCACTATTGGAAATTACAATTTTAATT
>NC_065506.1:5177881-5189247 GCF_006386435.1 Epinephelus moara | reverse complement strand
TTTTTCTTAAGTCCACTTCACCCAAAATTATTTCGATCTCCGCTTCGGAAAAATTATTTTTTCTTTCTCTCTCTTTCTTTGTTTGCGCCATGACTGACAGGTCGACTGGATGCACCTGCACCTCCTTATATGGTGGTAATTGGATATTCATGGGCGGGGATTTATGCTAATTCCTGATTACCGGGAGCACGCTGTCACTTTACGATGGATTGGCATTCATGATCATACACACGTGTTTACGATCAAATCTGAGTTTCCCGCGGCGTTCCTGAATCCAGAGTAGGTTTTTAGTAGAGTAGGCTTTTATGTGCAAATCTACACACAGATTTACTCACTTTTCATGAATGAGACCCAAAGAGTGCACTGGTTAGGATTTAAAACCAGAGTAGTACTTGGGAATCAAGTGTTAAGACCTGAGAATTTCTTGTTGTGCCTTGTTTTACTCACCCGCAGCTGGTCTCCAGCAGACTGTCCCCGACCTGCAGAGACGCCATGCCAAAGTCTGCTATCCTGATGTTGTTCTTCTCGTCTAACAACAAGTTCTCAGGCTTCAAATCTCTGTGGCTGGAGGACACCAAGAAGGAAAGCATAAGACAAAGAGTGAAAAATGTAATTTTTTTGAAGCTTACAGCGTAACTTTAATATTCTTCAACCTGGACCCTATTTCCCCATGTTTTTGTGTCTAACTGATTAATGGGAACAACAATTTTTGAAATTATACCAGTATTGAGTGAGAGGGTTGCAAAGCAGGTTGCAATGTAACCACTCAGGGCATTTGAGCACCTTCACTGTACGCCCACTAACAGTCCTTGTTTTTGTCACTGACAGGCTCAGACTGTCACTCTAATTGACTAATTACAGTTTGGAAAGGATCCCTCCAGAGATAAATCATCATTGTGTTAAAGATTTTTTTAAACCAGAAGCAGCTCCCGAAATCTCCATTGCCAAACACACCAGACTCCATTTGAATTAATAGTAATTTTAGCATGTTTAGAGCCAGCAAACTTTCACATCTATCTGTGTGGATTAAGGGTTCAACCAAATCAGAGTTGGGTGTTGTTGAAACAGTGGAAAGAAAAACAAAGACATTTTTTTGTTAGTTTTATTTTGTTTCTGTCGACTTTCAATGAATTGATTTTATGATTATAAAATTACTGGGATTGGTGATGGGTGGGTGGGTTTGGCGATAGCAATTTCAGGGCTGTTTCTGGTTAAACAAAAAGGATTTTACTCTTTCATAAAAGATCTATCCATGTTGGGATCCTTTCTAAATTGTTGTCAGACACTTAAAATTACAATTTTCCATGAACGTTACATAGTCTGTTTCGCTGCTCCCAGCTGCAGCACTCTCACTCAATACTAGACCAATATCAAAAATTGTCCCCATTAATCAGTTAGACACAAAAACATGGGAAAATAGGGTCCAGCTAGAAAAGTACTGTAATTATTTTTTAACTTCAAAAACTAAATTCTTACTCTTGGAGTGTGACTCCCTTTTTTGTCACATACAGTGCATGCCCACTATAGCCTACCAATTCGCATAAACTCGCATCCGCCCTGCACTGCTGTGCTTGTGGCTGCAGCTTGATTGGCTGTCTTGATGTAAGAACCACTTAAATGTTTCAAATTGTCAGCTTGGTCTGCATCACAGGTATCCAAGCATGCTTTGTGCAGCAAATCATTTCATTATTGGAAAATACATTTATACATGTCAAGTTCAGGAGAGTTTCCCACAGGGCTGTTTGGGGTCAGACCAAACTTTTGGACCCTTGAAAATCTCTACAAAAAATGCCAAGTCTTACTTGTCTGTGACATCCAGGTCATACTGTAGGATATCTAGAGTCAAAGACAACTGGACTTCCTGTAGGTTTTTAAAAGGTATTTCAACCTCTTATCTAAAACAGCTTGTTCTCCTCTGGAACAATTCTGGGACAGAAGAAGTTTTGCAAGGTAAAGACATCATTGACTCTGCACTTCTAGATAACGTCTCACTTGTTTCCCTTCACTGACATCCTGGTAATCCATTTGTGTGGTAGAAAAATAAATGGACTGTGGTAGAGAAATTGATTAAGTATAAGAATGTGTGACATCCTGTGAGGACAATGGATGGTTTCTCTGGGCCATGATTAGGTTAACACTCGTGGCCAACTTTGTGTGGGAGCCGCAAGCCATCTGGTAGTCATGACTCGACAAATCTTGATGATGTGCTGTGTTTGCTAATCACATGTGTGCAAACTGGTTCAATCCTGTCAATGGAGACACTGTGAGAGCCTATTTAGATATCTCATATGATGGGTGACACACAAAACAGCGGAAGGATGTAAGTAAAGACGAAGTAAGGTTTCTTGGTGTGAGGTCATACTCATGTATGCACTCTGTACTAAAGATTTGTGTTGTAATAAAATCATTTGCACAAGTCAGGACAACTTGGGCTCATGGGTATTATTGCTTTCTTGCTCAGAGTGTGAATTGGCCAGGCTTTCTTTTTGCAAACCTGATGACCATTTTGCTTTTGCCTCTTCATTGGAGTTTCATGTAAAATAACATTTTAATACAGCAGCTCCTGACATGTGTAGGCACTTTGCTTTTTATGCTTCAACCTGTGGAGGTGGTGTGGGTGAAATGAGAAACAATTAGACCTGAAAGCATTTACACCTACACTGCGTTTTCTGTGGTAAAGGTTACTTTATTACAGTTCAATCATCAAGAACTGATGCACTCCCAGTGTAAAGGAGGTCCAAATCAGTATCAGATGTACCCTTTTACTCAAAATAACTAAGGGATATGAATCCAGTAGATAAGAGTTTAACTCTAGTTGTGTATCTCCTTGGTTCCTCTATAAAACACAAAGTTCAGAATAAATCTCGTCCTTCAAAGCTAAACACTTGACAACTAAATCTGAGAGTCAGTGGCATGACTTCTTTGATGTGCAATTGCTCTTAGATACACAGTGCTGCAGCCATGTGTTGAAGAACTAAAGGTGCTCTCAGAGATGAAAAGAGATCAAGAGGAGCTGGAGCCTCTAAAGTCGCCCCCGGCTACGGCTGATGAGGAAAGAGGCTGAAGAGGAGGCACGCAGGGGGAAACCTGTTGTTCAGCCATCAAAACTGATCAAACACTCCAGTGCTTCTAGGAATAACTCTTTATATACAATTCTTAGAAAGCAAACTATTGTAGGTGCTGCCTGAGTTTATATCTTTCTATTTCTATAGTGGATTTATTTTATACTATGGAGGATAAGCACTAACTATGTACTAAGCTAAGCAAATTGATGTCGCAAGTTGCACATATCTGGTAGGGGTGTAACAATAAATAGATCCAATGATCAATGATCGAATATCACACATCGATCCGTATCATCATCTTTAGGTAACGCCTTTTTTTTTTTAAATTCTGTGTCACCGTCAAAAAGCACCAGGCAGATGATGGGAAGCAGCCAAGAGAAAGGTGATGAGGATAATGTTATTTACTCTGGAATTAATCAGCAGTGTGGAAATATTTTCAATTCCAGAGAAAATACAGGTCAACAGACAAAATGCATGCCGCCTGTAGACCGTGCTGCTACGAGATGGACGTACCTGCTGAGCCAGGCATATCACTCTACTAACATCTTGCAGCAACATTAGCTGCTCTGTTCCATTAATACTGGTCTGAAAAACTGTGCATGCAGGCTGAAATTCAACCGTGCTGTTCTGTTGGGAGATGCAGCGACTAGAAATAAGCAGAAATAATGCATGTAATTTGTTAAGCTATGAGTAGAGGAAAACTTCCTGCAATGTAAAAGTGCCTAAGCTAATGAGTGAGTAGCAAAAAAAAACCGATTGGTTTTTTTTATGACTCTTGACAGTTATCACTGAGCTGAATTTGATTCTTTTATTATATAATGTTGCCGTTAATCTATGTTTTATGGCTGTTGGCAGGGCTGTTTCAAGACACTTGAAACAGCTGGGGGCCCCAGGCAAGAGGCACCTTGGAGGCATCATATTGTCATTGATATGGACCAATGTCAGCCGTCTCTGGGGGCCCCCTTCCAGCTCGGGGCGCCCCCTTCCAGCTCGGGGCCCTAGGCAATTGCCTAGTTTGCCTGTCCGGTTGCGACGGCCCTGGCTGTTGGAAGAAGTTTGCCTTCAAGTTTTATGAAAAAGATGATGGTTTGGATTAAAATGGAAGATTTCTGGCACAAAGCCCTGAAAGGTAACTTATCCCATGTGCTATTTTTAGACTTCATTACAATTTGAGGTGCTGGCTCATGGATTATTAGATATCAGATGTAGTTTGCTCTCACGCAATAGACTCTCAGCAGTGACAAATCAGTTCCAGCAGCTATTTGTGTAAATTTCTATTCCTCCCACCCAGGGTCCGAAATTAACACCTGTCAAACCCTGAATATGAGTAGATTTTCTGTTTGGGGTCTAAATCTCAGAAGTCTATCTGCCACACTGGCAGGTAAATGTCATGTAATAAAAAACTATGCCAAGAGTCTCTACCGCATTTTGGTGTTATCCCAGTTTTGTAGCAGTGTTTACTGTACAGGACATCAGCCGATCTTGCTAAACTATCACTTGCCGCCGGTCTGCTGCTAGCTAGCATTGTGCCCATACTTAAGAAGGTAATTAAGTAAGAACACAGAGGCCCCATAGTTTGAACCAAAACAGCAAACTCTTTATTGCCTCCCACATTTGTATTAGCACCCCTTTTTCCCTTCTTACCTTTCACAATAAATGCCCTAGACATACACACTGCAACACTGCTTACAGGAGGGAACTTACTCACATGCTGAGGCTGTGGTGATGAGTTGTTCAATATGGCCTCTTCTTTAAGTTTGTATTCAACATAATACCTTATTATCTCAATGAAATGTACTGACACAAATGCATATGTGACACAAAAAGGCAATATATATTATTTTGGCCTGTAAAAAAATGCTTGGTCGGTGGATTTTTTCATCTACCAGCCAACTTGGCTGATGAGTTAAAAAGTTGATTTCACTGCCAGAGCCCTACAAAATTACCTCCAGCAGGCTACTGGTGTGCATGTTTCTGACCAAACTGTCAGAAACAGATTTCATAAGGGTGGCATGAGGGTCCGACGTCCTCTAGTTGATTTCAGACACTGCTCCCACCCATATTTTGCCCCTCTGAGCAGAAATGCTTTAAAATACACGTGTATGCACTGATATTGTTTGAGCCTGCAATTATCAGCTATGATGCTTTTTCCATTTAACCTACAAAAAAATCTTTACTGTTAAGTGCCTAAAAACGGCAACTGACAGAGCAATGTTAGGATGCATATGATTTTAAAGGAACCAAACCAAACTTGGAATACAAAGCTGTATGCAACTGAACTTCCCAAACACAGCCTATTCATTGTAAATGATAAAAACTGAAAAATGATGTATGATCTCTGTTCCCTAATTTGAGCGAAAAAGGTAACAGACCATATGGAGTGGCTGTGGCAGAAGTCCAAGGCTGAGATGATCTGTCTGAAGAATTTTCTGGCCTCTTTAGGTGTTAGCCGGCCCTTTTTCACCAGGTAGTCGAACAGCTCCCCACCGGACACGTGCTCTAGCACCAGATACCTGCACAGGGAGACAGTGAAAACAGTTCAGGATGGTCAGTAATAAAAGAAGAACTTAAGTCTTTTGGTCGACTAGTACGAGTATTAGCAGTAACATGTACTGAGGCACAAAATATTTCCTTCTACCATATATGTTGAAGGTTTGCATGCTGCTCTACAAGTTGAGAAAATCCTCCAAACTACTTTAATTTTATAGATGTCTAAATCTGAAGAGTTCTTGTACACCCATAGAGCTGGCTATCCATACTCAATTAATTAATTCAATGTGTGTGATTGGCCCACGACTGCAGCAACTACAAACCCATTCAGTCTGTGGTGTGGTGAAGTGCAGCACGGTGTATTTGATAGAGTTTGCAGTGTGGTGCTGAGATGCCACAAAAACGTTTTAAAGTATAGTTATATTACACTCCTGTGGAATTTTACACAATTGAAGACTTCCATTTACATGACAGATGTCAAATGAAGTAGAAAAAAAAAGGTAGCATATGAGGTGTACCCTATATGGTATACCCTTTCAAGTTATGGAGTAATGGAGAAGGACAGAGCCCTCCATCAGTACTCAGCGTTTGAAAAACGAAGCAATACCCTGGAGATCATGGAGGCAATGTAGAGCAGTTCAATTGAGATACAACTATAGGAGATGACAAAGACTGAAATAATGGCAGAAAAAAAATGGCGTGAAAGAGTTTCTCCCCTGACCTAAATCCAGTTGGGCATGTATGGGATGTTATGTATCGGTGCATTTGACGCTGCCAAGTTCCGCCATAGACTGTCCAGAAGCTTACTGATGCCCTGGTCCAGGTCTGTTTCTTGGTCTGTAATTTGCTTAATTTAACTTACTTTTTTTGTTTTGTTAATAAAATATGAACATGTGATCAAATGTGCAGGATTTGTTAGCCCCCAGGTTTCTGAGATTTTACAGTTTAAGAGATTTTTTATGTGACAATAGGAAAAGTTAATGATTTTATCTCAAGTTGAATGCATAGTCAGAATCAGCAAAGTGATCAAAGTCATCAGGTAACTATAGTAGAATAAAAAGAAATGTGAAATATTTCCCCCTAAAATGTAAATAAGGAACAGAACCCAAAATGTGTACTTCAGTAGTATCCCACTTGTGAGTCCACACAGAGAGTAAACATCCAATCCTCAGAATGAGTGAGGCATTAATGAAATGATTGAGTCATAAACCACAGAGTGTTTATGACATTTTGAAGTTACCACAGTACGTGGATGCTTAATGTAAATCCTTGAGAAAATCTCTGCACCGTGTTGGTCCGTGCGCATGTGGTTTAAAATGTTTTATCTCTGTCCTCTGTTCATTCGTCTCTGAGACATCGCTGATCCTCACCGGCTCCTCCTGCAGCCCATCTTCCCCACAGACTGATTTATTAGCAGATTAAGGGATCTGCTCGAGCGTTTACCCGTCAGAGCTATTTAAATTAGAAACGTGTTCGCTTGTGATTTGTGAGTGTGAAATTTTCTACTGCAAACTGTTTGCATCCATGATGACCATCCGTCCCTGTCCTCGCAACATTAAGAAAACAAATTCCTGCTCCATTTGATGACGGCGGTGCCTTTATCAATTATTGAACAGCGCATTAAGCCGTGCCACTGAAGCACAGCAGCCACATGCAGCAGATTAATGTATACAATAAAACACGCATATACATTTAAGCTACACAGTCGCAGGAGGCAGGTTAATGTGAGGAGGACCAATAAAACATCTTGTGCCTTTATAAAAAACCCAGAGCTCACACATGCTGTATGGAGCAGAGGTGCAGTAAAAGTTAAAGTGTTCTGCAGTGCTGTCGACAGCCCTGGGCATAATTTAGACATCATTTTCATATCTTAGCCATGTTTGTCAGCTGAAGTTGTGCTGAAACTGGAACTCTCCTCACTTTTTGTGTGAAAGAATATCAACTGTGATCATACAGTTTTCAATTTTTCAAAGCAAAGTGAAAACAGATTTTTGACCTGTTTGTGGAAACAGCATCTCAGCCTCAAGCCTCAGTGGTTCATTGGCATTTGTATGACAAGACTTTTTTCCCACACGTTACCAATTATTCGTTTGCTATTAGCTTTAACATTTCAGAGGATCAAACATGCTGTTAAGTTTGTATTCCATTGAAAAGTGGCACACTTTTAAATAACCTACTTTCAAATCTTTGGGCTTGGGGAAAGTATTTTCAAGTCAAAAGACTCATGTCCAAGTAAAGTCACAAGTCACGGTTGTTAAAGTTCAAGACAAGTTGCAAGTCATTTTTTATTTTGTCCAGGCGAGTCTAAAGTCATTAAATTCATGAATCGAGTCTGACTTGATTCGAAGTCATGTGACTCGAGTCCCCATCTCTATTTTACAGTAATGATATGATTGGGAAGTACCAAAAATTCACAGCTATTGGAAATCACCAATACTGCAAAAACAATCAAACGAATAAAAAATCTGTAAATTTAAGATGATTAAAGACTTTCATCTTAAAACAATGTATGTTTGTGTTCAATCACAAAGCCAGAAGTTATGGAGCATTTTCGTCTTTCACAGTAAGGTCTTTGGCACCTGCTTGTTAATGTCAGGTCAAGTTGATGTCACTACATATTCATTTTTTAATTTATTTTATCTTCATTTAACCAGAGAAGTAACAGAGAACCAGTTCTCATTTACAATGATGACCTGGCCAAAAAATATATATCAAAAAACAGTATTACATTTTGTATTATCTTTTAGTATTTCTGTGAAAAATGTTAACACAGTGTGATGTGGGGCTAAAATTACTATCCTTTAATCCTAGCAATTTACCAGATCAGTAATAAAATTTCAAACAGGCAGAATTTTACAAAAGCCTTAATCACTTAATATTTCAAATATCCACTGACAGCTATTACTCACATATCTCTTTACATAGTATCTTTTCTGCTTAAACCTGTTTTAGGCACATTTTCAAAAACTGAAGTTGTATCGTTAATTAATCTTAAATCAAAACATTCATGATGTGGCTGCTCACAGTGTGAATGCAGCATGTACTTACAGGTATTTCTTATTTTCATAGACGTCATGCAGCTTTAAAACGTGGGGATGCTCTATGAGTTTTAGGATGGCTATCTCCCGCTCCACCTGGAGAGAAACACAGGAGAAACACAATGAGTTACAAAAGACATTCAAGAGATCCTCCTCATTCACAGCAAATATGGAGACACACAGTCTAATGTTAGTGTCATCTTCACTCTGAGAATGATGAGACTGCCATCACAGGCCGGTTTTACTGGGCTCAAGCCAGAACTTGCAGCCTGGATGACTAACAAAAATAGACATCACGAGCACACACACACACACACACACACACACACACACACACACACAAACAAACTATATTACGTTAATCACACTAAACAGCCCTGGGGAGTTTTCACACCCATGGTGTTAGATGCTTGCTGAAACAAAAACTCAAACATTTAACCTCTGGATTGGTTCACTTGTGGAGCTTGATGGTCTGTTTTTAAAAGGTTGTAGCCTATTTGATGTCTTTCATTTCTCAACACACTCATGCCTTGGTAATCATTAAATGAGTATAAAAAAAAAA
The DNA here is from genome assembly GCF_006386435.1 of Epinephelus moara. NCBI lineage: Eukaryota > Metazoa > Chordata > Actinopteri > Perciformes > Serranidae > Epinephelus > Epinephelus moara. Next base: position 5,180,092 of record NC_065506.1, on the reverse strand, counting down.
AAAATACTCACTGCTGGAAAGATGTACTTTTCATAAAACCAGGCTGCCTTTGCAGTCGAAGACACAAATACTTTTGAAATCTGCAGTACATGCCAGAGAAAATTGAGAAAAAGGACTGTGGCATTTGCTTTTGCTCAAGACCTACAACCTATCACGATACACTGTGCTGTACCAAACTAATCAATGTTGCCACTGGTGGGTGACATGTATGGATGTATAAAGATTATGTATAAAAATTCCCATGGGAATTGCTCAGTGGTGCTTAAAGCCAAAAAGAGTTATTTCCGCGAAATTTAATTACCTGGAATTCTGCATCTGCTTCTGCATCACTGGGCCCACAGAGCAGGCACACTACAGACCTCTGCTGGCCAGGCTGGCTACGTCAGGTGGTAGCGCTCTGCTGAACTGAATGCATAGCTATTCATGCAATTGGTTGATTTCACACGGCCTTACGCCACACCTCCAATTTCTCACTCGAAAAACAAAAGTGCCAGTAGTCGTTCCACTCCTGTACGGTAGGTGGCGCCACCTTACATAACTAGGCTACTACTACCTACAGTGACAAATGATGCCCTCCTGCTAGTAAGAAGAGGAAGAAGAAATATTTCAAGTCTTGTATTTCTCACTTCCAGGTATGTTGGCATGTGTGTTGTGAAGTAGTCAGTCCTTAGCTTTTAAATTTTATACTTAAGATCGTCGGTAGCGTAGTGGATAGTGCTGGCAGCCCATATGTAAATGTGATGCCTCACTGCAGCGGTCACGGGTTAGACTCCGGCTTGCAACTATTTTTTGCATGTCACTCCCCCACTCTCCCACTCTCTCGCGAAAAATCCCCCAAAAATAATCTTAAAAAAAAAAAAAAACTTTACATTTAGTTTCTTATATGTTGTATTTGGTAAAGAAAAGAAAAATGAAGTATTAAAACATAATTGTCTGTGACATTAATAGGTAATAATTAATAGGTAAAAATGTTTAGGCCTAAACGACAAAATTGTGGTCTGCCCCGCTGAATCTCACTCAAAGGTTTTTTGAAAAGTTGGCAGCCCTGTGAGTGGGGATGAAATGATTTAATCTTGCAGCTCCTCTACACTTTCCAAATGTTACTGAACCAAATGGCCTAAATCCTGATAGTAAAAAGAGTCACTTTACAGGCAGTGTGACGCTCAAAAAATGTATCCACTGATTTACAGACGCCTGGAAGAACTCAAATAGCCAAAGTATAATACATATATAACTGTATGTCACGTGTACACTGTAAAATATTTGACTGTACATTTACAGTAAATCACTGGCTACTAGTTGCATTACTTTCATAGTAAATTACTGTATCATTTTTTACAGTAAATTGTTGTGAAATGACAGCTGTATATAGTGATCTCACAGTAGTTATGCCACTATACTGCTGTAATTTAGCAGTATGCTTCTATAAAATTACTATATTCAACTGTAACCCAATGATAGCCCATTACGTTACTGATATAACAGTACGTCCCTGTGAATTACTGAATTTCACTGTGCTGTTCACAGTTTATGTACATTGGATTACTGTGATTTAGCAGTATGCTCCCATAGAATTACTATATTTGACTGTAATCTCACAGTCTAATTCCATATAACTGTGAGTTAGCAGTATGCTTATGTAAAATTAAAATATTTACCTGCACGAATTTCACAATAAAATGAATTTGAATTTGGTTAAAAATCACAGTAAAAGCCCGTGAGGTGATAATAATGTAATTTATTGTGAAATTTTACAGTTACATAGTGTAACTTCCTGAAAATAATTTGCAGTGTAGCTACACATTAGAGGGCTGCATTGGGACTGGGTCCCGCGGGACCCAACGCAAATATTGCGGGATTGGGCAGTTTGGACTTTGCTGCGGGCGGGAACGGGCGGCTAAAAAAAACCACTGCGGGATCTTGGTGCACATGCATGAGCGTTTTCACTCTATATTTATTCATTCATTGTGGGAATGGAGTGTGACTCTCTGATGGTGGTGTCAGAGAGGAGGATGCTGTCTAAGCTACGAACTATCTTGGACAATGTCTCACACCCTCTCCACCATGTGCTGGTCAGGCTCAAGAGTACTTTCAGTGGGAGACTCATACCACCAAGATGTACCACTGAGCGCCACAGGAAATCATTCCTGCCTGTGGCCATCAAACTGTACAACTCCTCCCTCTGAGTGGCCCAGAGACTTTTTCACACAC
>NC_065506.1:5172291-5177481 GCF_006386435.1 Epinephelus moara | reverse complement strand
TCCTGACCAGTGCGTCAAAAGACATGCAGGCCAGGGAAACGAAACAAACAACCCCATGAATCTCTTTATTAATAGTCTATAAAATGACGTGTTTTCTCCTGCGGGACGGGAGAAGACACAAAATCATCGATCTCTATTATTGTGCGGGCATAAATTCTCAGAGTTTTGCGGGTGCGGGCGGGAGTGGACATACACATTGTGGGGGCGGGCAGGAGTGTAACACACACGTTGTGGTTGCGGGCGGTAATGGTCAGAAATTCAGCGGGAGCGGGCAGGAGCGGGATGAAGAAAACAGTCCCGCGCAGGGCTCTAGTACACATGTACTGTAGACAACAAGCAGGTTATATTCATGTGTTGATTATGACAGAGATCCACAATGAGCTATGTGGTAATAAAAAATCAACAGGATTAAGCTGCTTCTACAGACCACCTAACAGTGATTAAATAGTGTAGCGGATTCATATTAAATCCAAAATGTTACGTTAGCACCCTCAGAAACAAGCTTTTAAGCTTCTGTTCCACTTATATTCTCACTGAGCTTTTTTGACATTGTAGTGTTTATCTTCTAAAATAAAAACAGTAATTATTTTGTTATCCTTCAACAGCACCGAGGGAGTCAGGGCCACAGAAGCCCTCTCAAAGCATCACAGGGTGTAGCTGTTTAATGCTAACAAAATATTAGAAAGTCTTTCATTTTTGTAGCAATTATGGATTTTAATTGTCCAGTGTGTTAGTGTACTGTATATTAATTTATCTGAGAATATGAACAGAACAGAAAACATGTTACAGTTTTTTTTAGGAAGATCAGAAAAATTACATTGAAAACTTGAATGATGATTGGTTGATTCTCTACACAGATCTGGTATTCTGCCCTGCACACTGATGCTGCAGTGCTGCTCTGGCAATTAATTACACAATAATTAACATGTGATGAGAGATCTGACAAACATCAGTCTCCTTCTGCAGTCTGAGTGTGGCAGTCAACCAGCTGACTGAGCTTTCCACAGCACTCACACACAGATACTGTTAGGACTCCACTGTGTCAATATTTGATGCTGCACAGCAGGCTGAGCATCATTCCATAACCATCATCTTCATCATTCAGACATCTGGCTGTTCCTCATCCTCCTCTCCTCATGATGCATTTTACAATACAACCATGATTTCTAGCTAAACTAGAATTACCGCCCGCTGTTGTATGCCTCCGTGCACCAGTCAAGGTTTACATCCATGTCTGTGAAATCATGGACACTTCACACACATCTCCCCCCTGACAGCAAAGAGGATCTATACAATCAGCACAGTCTCAAGGTGGACACCGAGGTTTAGTGTCACCAATTCAGTATCTGACCAAATATTTCCCCTTCTATTCCTGAGATATGACATTGAGAAATGGCCAGAAAAGTGTTTTATGTAGAACATTATGATTTCATAGTAAAGTTAACCTTTGACCTTCGACTTCAAAATTCTAATCAGTTTATTCTTCAGTCCAAGTGGACGTTTGTGTCAAATTTACAGAAATTCCCTTAAGGTATTCTTGAGATATCGCACTCACAAAAATAAGATGGACAAGGTCACAGTGACCTTGGCTTCGACCATGAGTCCAGGTGAATATTTGTGCAAATTCTGAAGAAATTCCTTCAAGCTGTTCTTATCACGCTTACAAGAATGAGACAAATGAGGTCACACAGACTTGACCTTTGACCCATGACCACCAAAATCTAATCAGTTTAGCATAAAAATGTTGTTTTCTCCTTAACTAATCATTATATTTTAGGATGTTACTGTACAAGAAACATATTAAAAACATTCCTACTGTTAGTTGTTAAAAAACACACCATATTGTTTCAAATGATTCAAAAGCAGATACATGTTTTCATAATATTGACTTTTTTGGTGTGTAAGTATAAGCCTTCTGATGTTCTACATTTTTGTTATTGTCATTAAAGACCTAAACCAACAGTGAATGTATCTCATACCACATACTATGTGTGTATCAAAGCCTAATATGTCTTCTTCCTCTGTGTCACAGATTGTTGTCCAGAAACCATTAAAACAAATCAATGAGCCACACTGGGTATATTTACATGCACACAAATATTGAATTATTCTGAATGTGACAATATGAATTTGACACAGATCATGAAAACAGCATATTCAGTTTGGATTTTCCAATAAGGAAGAATGTAGATTTTTGTCATTAAGTCATGGAATATGCCGGTATTATTCAGGCTTTAATAGTATTATTTGGGTATGTATGCAGCACATTCAGCATATGCCTCTCGATTGGGGTTTACACCACAATTTGCGAAACACAGCCTCTTGCCTGTTTACTGTTTGCTCTGTGTGTTGTCATAGATGTGTCATACAGAAATAAAAGAATACAAGTTACAGAAGGGGAAACACACCTAGTTACAAAACTTTATGAAAGACCTGGATATCAAGAAGGTGGTTGAAGGAATGAAAGAGGGAGACTGTGTTCGCATGGTAAAACAAGTCACCACTGGTAGAAAACTTTGAAATAATCCAAAGCAAAGTGACAAGCGGCTCCAGCTGTTCCACTCTTTCATATTTAACTTGATAAATGACGTTAGAGCATGTTAACTGGAGTGTGCATGGCTGCATGTTAACAGGGATATTAGCAGCATGTTCTTTTTCATTAGCTATGTGAACAGCTCAGTAGGAATATTGTCTTTTTTGGAATAAGGGCAAAAACTGGAATATTTTGTGCATGTAAATATAGACTGTTGCACTGGGTGACATTTTATTATTATCTATTACCATGAATATTTATTTTGACTCAATCCCATGCACACAATCCTGCTAACACAAATACTCACTGGAGCACTAAATGTGGATTAATCCGCCACTGAAAATAGTCCTCAACAAATGCACTATTTCCTCCTGTTTGAATAATGTTCCCTAAAATCAATAAAACACAGCTATTTTGGAAAAATACCGAGTCTTTAAAAGAATAGAAATATTTAATAATGTTTTTAAAGACTACGTCTCTAGTAGGAACAATAAGCTTGGAGCTGAGAGCCACAGACAGAGTAGGGCAGTCAAAAGGTATTGAGCTGGATTGACAAATTGTTGGTTTTTATTCTTTTATCAGATGCATTGACAAAAAAATCTATGAAATAACAGCAGACTTATGTGACGACAAATCATGATTCCCTGTCATATAACTGAGTTATTTCGTTTTTGCCAGCAGGCTCAGTCCAGCAGCAGGTGAGTGTCATGAAATGATACAGAGTCTGGTGAAGAGTAACATGTCTGGACATACAGATGCTGCCTGTAGCTGTTTGCGCTCAGACCTGCCTGCTGTGCTCTGGATTTACTGCCAGTTGGCACCTCAGCAGGTCGCTGGGGTAAACTGTGTTTAGACCTCTGCGCTGCAGAGAAAAACTGTAGCAGCAGTTTGTGCATGGACTCCATCAGTCAGACATGTTATCAAACTGCATCTCTGAGCTCAAGTTGTATGATTTATTTTTCTAATTACTGTGGATAAATGGCCAAATGGACACACAGATGACGTCACATCAGTGTATTTCAAGCACAAACAACTCAGAAGAAAATGTTCCAGGCTTTACAGAGTGGAAATTATGCACCAGTGCTCACAATCACACAGGAAGAAATCCACCAGAAGAAGATATTTCTGAATGCAATTTTTTATAGAAGAGGTACAAAAGGTAATAGATCAATGCAAATTGAAAAAAGCTACTGGAAGTGTTGTCGACAAGGTTTTTCAATGTGTTATATGAGTTGTTTCAGTCTTGTTTTGATGGTGGTATCACTCCTACACACTGGCACAAGTCCATTATTAAACATATTCCTAAATCCCAAAAAAACCGAACCCAAGCTGCCTCTCAGGTATGGGGGTATAAATCTCATTAGCTATGTATAAACTGTACTCCTCACTTTTAAATTGCACTTGTAGAACACTGAGAGAACAGGTTTGCTAGTGGATGAGCAAAACTGATCTAGAACAGCAAGAGCATGTATTGGGCACCACTATAATCTAATGGATTTATTTTCAAGTCCAAAAAAGCAATGGTACCAAATGTGAAGATATTCCCTTGAGGCATTCTTGGGATATCACGTACTTATGTACATCCAATCCTTGGACAGACAGACGGACGGACAACCCGAAAACATGATGCCTTTGGCCACAGCTGCCTTAGGGGAGGCATAATAAAATCAAATCAATCATATACACAGCCATGAAAATCTGAGAGGGGTTCTTCTTGGGCTAACTGGTTAGTGCAATTAAAGTGAAACAAACAGGCAGATCAGTCTGACTGTCAGGCTCTTAGTAGGACATAAAGTGTTATGTAGGAGGAGACTGAGGTATTGCTGGCACCTGTAAATCTAATCGTACCCTTGAGACTGTACAGAGGGATGTTTCCACCACCGCAGCCACTTTGTCGATATTAGTCTGTTGAAAATGTCAGATCAGTTTTACACGTTTCTGTTGAATCAATGAGGGAAACACTGTGTAGGAGTCAGTGAGGATCTATACTACAGGTAATCAAACTAATCCTTTACTGATGAATCCTATTGATTTCAGATTCTCATCACCCCCGGGCTTTAAGCTGTGGAACACACACACCCCATCATTCATCTATCAATCATCGCTCTCTGATTGCTCATTTTGTCCTCATGACTTTTTTTCTGCCCGAGAGTGGTGAGTAGCCCGAGAGTCTGAGTCATCCTCTGGTGTCTCTGCTCTGGACCGATGTGACACGTCTCAGAGGCCAGACGCAGGACAGAAGACACCAGAAAATTAAATTTTTATTTCCATCAAAGCCGCCAGTCTTCAAAGGTCTGTCATGGCGAGCGATGGTAGCTGGCAGAAAATAAATAATTAAAGAATTCTCTTTAATCTTTGGCCCAGTAGTTTCCCAGGCCTGACTGTCTCACCAACCTCTGTCTCCATCTCTGTCATCCTGCAACACTCCTTCCAAAGCTGAAGAGGAAGGAGAGCCAGGAGAGAAATTCTCATATCAGCTTACAAAAGAACTTTCAAGGGCGGCTGGATTAATTAAAAAAGTGAATGACAAGAATTTCATCGAACAGCACTGTTACACCCGCAAACGTAATAACAGCCCACAAACGTAATAAACCACAAACGTAATACAAATCTGCAGCTTTGAATGTAATAATCCCGCAAATGTAATAAATTTCCCA
>NC_065506.1:5167691-5171478 GCF_006386435.1 Epinephelus moara | reverse complement strand
ATTATTCAAAGAGAAACATTTATATACGTTAAAACATGTCTTGAAGGAATCTTTAATGATTAAATTATCATTTATTTTCATCAAAAAAACGATAACTTAATTGTGATAATAATCACAATTATTTTAATCATTATCATTATTACTATTATTATTTTCTTTTAATTATTTCTTCCCCATATACACACATATAAAAATCACACATACAATAATATAACTCACATGTACGTCCACAAACGGAGCAAGTTTTAACAGTACTATGCTACTCTTTTCTTGTTTTAATTCATGAAATTCATTAATTTTTGTTGAATTGATTCTTGATGCTTTGGCAATATTCTTGTTGTGATATGTTACGTGCCATAGAGTTTGTGGTGTGTGTGTGGGTGTCTTTGTGTTTGTTACAGGTGCGTGTTGCAGGTGTGTTCCCTGCATGGTGCCTCACAGCTGGTGCCAATCAGGTGGAGGATAAAGGGAGAGTGGACCGAGGCCGCCGGCTGTCAGTGGACCGCTAGTGCTCCTGGGAACCGTCTCACCACCACGTGTTTTAGTGTACCTCCTCGCAGTGTGTTAGTGTAATAACAGTGTGTAGTGATTTTCCGTTTAGTGTCTAAGATCCGAGTGTGTAGTGATTTTCCGTTTAGTGTCTAAGATCCGGTGTTTTCTGAGTCTTATTGATTGTGCATTATCGTCCCTCCTTTTGAGTGGACTGTTTTCAGTTTATAGTTAGTTCTTATCATCCTTAGTTTTTGGAGGATTGTTTTGTGTTCGTGTTGACATTTTTGTTTAGTTAATAAAATATTTGGCTTACATAAATCCTACCAGCGCTTCATTTTTCCCTCTCCGGTATGTATTGTTTATTTAATTATTATGGTTACTCCTGAACTTCCTAGACAAGTCGGAACGTAACATGATATTTACACCAATAAAGCAAATTTGAATCTAACTGAATGAATAAACCACGAATACTAAAAATCTGCAGCTTATACAAGTTGCTAACTAAATGTCTTCAACAGGCAATGACATTTTCTTCCCACATATTCTTGTCCTTTAGATTCTTGCCTATTTAGACTTATCAAGTGGTGTGTATACAAATGAGCAATTCCCTTACCGGGAAAGGGGTAAAAAGTTGTTCCAAAGTTGAACTGTTTTAGTGCGAAGTGACCATCGCCTGTGCGTCTTCTTTGGTTTTATTGGTAGAGTTTTGATGCATACCCATATATTCATTTATTTGCGGCAACTATCAAATAATTCATATTCAAATAATAATAAATGGATGAGACCTTACATTACACTTAAAGGTAGGGTCTGGAGGATTTTCCAGTTGCTGTTTGTAAACACACATTCAAATTTGGCCCCTCCTATCAGGCTCAACTGTCCTGGGTGTATGGAACCCGGAGGTACGGAAGAAGGCTTCACAGAAGAGGTTCAGGCAAGGCTCGCACTGGTGCACGCTCGGACATGCTCGGACACGCTCGGGCACGGCACCTGCGCTCTCTCATTGGCTGGGGAAATCTCCGCCCAGAAGCGGTCCGAGCTCACAAAAACATCAAAATACAGTTAAAGGGCAGGAGCTCTGCAAACAGAGTCACCGCCACACATGAGTAGACGCCCATAGGTGATGATTAAGCAGGATTTCATTTGTATATGTCTATATTTTGTTTTGTTTGAAAATCCTCCAGATCCTACCTTTAACTGAAAGGCTGTTTATTTAAAGTAATGTAACATAATGTATCATTTTGTCTGGGAAATTTTCAGTTACCTACATGGCAATTCTCACTTTCCTGCATTCACATAGGCTACATTAATTTAAGTTCACCAGGCATTAATTATTTGCAAGCCTTTAATTGTCAGTGTTCAGACAGTCTTGGTCCATGTTACTATCAAAAAGTACCAGTCTTAAATCTTGAAAAATGTTTTCATTACTTCAAAGAATAAACGACATATTCAAGTTTTTGGCTTTTGATATGCAGACATATTTTAATTAAATGGTTCAAACATAGGCTACATAAGCCACTGAACTCTCACCTCAAGATAGCTGAATGAAAATGGGTTCTACAGGTACCTAAGAGTCTCCCCTGAGCTTGACAAGGCTTGTTCCCAGTAAATAATTTGCTCCTCACTGTCTACTTTCAAATTAAAGCTGTATTATTGTCTTTTTGAAGAAAGGACAACCAGCATATTTGAACGACAATGAATCTTCTAACATGTATATATACATACATTAAAACAAGATTGTTGTGAAACTCAACGTGTTAACTGTACCAGTCTTAGTCCATTCACATTGGATAATTTGTAATATGAACTGTAAAATCAGAAATCATAGTACATCAGTATGGGATTCCTTAACTCTCCCTATTCACATAGTGCTCAATGGGTGCTCCCACCCAAGATTTACAGTGGCCCCATCTGGCCACCCTTATGAAAAATTTCTGGGGGCACCACTACTGGTGTTAAATTACTCTTTAATCTTCTATTCTGCAAATATGCACAGTGAATTAATGTAGCTTTATACATATACCTTGTAGTAAATTATTTCTGAACTAGAAGGCACTCAGAACACACACTGCTGTCAAGACAGCACAATCCCCTCCAAATTGACTAAAATCCTAGAAAACACTGAGGAGGTGCTTCAGATGATGAAGCAATCATCTGCATCAGATGATGACACACATAGGGCACATTATCCTATATTGAAGGAAGTGCAGTATTTATGACAAAGTACGTCAATGTTCAAAAATGCCATTTCTAACAATGTTAAAAAGTCCTTGGAAAACTCTGCAGAACTACATACAGCTAATCAGTTCTTTGTTGGCCCATGGCCTAATTGTCCACAGGATTTCACCTAAATCTGTCAACAGCCTCTTGAGATATCCTAATGACAAGCAACAAAAATAAAACTGCTGTGACAGATGTCAGTACTTGAGGTTCAGTGAGATAGTTTGTAAAATAATAGCTGACTTTTTAAATTTATTTTACTTTTTTAAGCAACACTCCAAATCCTCAAATCTCCAAATCATTTAGAGATGTCAAAGTGTCTATACAGCTGCTTTTCTCAAAGACAACCCCCAACCCCGTTGTTTTTTTTAAACCCGTAACCATTTATTAATTTTTATCCTAATTCAATCATTCTAACCAGTGGAGCTGTATCCCCAGCAAGAAGCAGCCACATCCACATCAAAACTTTAATAATGTCCATATTAGTTAAATGTTTGTCCTCTGGCTTTAGAGTTTCCAGGTGTTACTCTTTGCCACAGGCAGGTGAGCACACAGTGACTGTCTGGAATAGATGCAGGTGCGGAGCATCAGCCTATCCTCCTGCTATCAGATCTAATTAGGCTTGTTTTCATCTCCTCACATCAGTGAGACACAATCATGCACACACAGTGTAGCATGGCAAAGGCTAATTAAACACATGTACAAGGTAAACAGACATTCAGCTCCCTGCCCTTCATGTGTGAGCGGTGACGCTGACATTTATTAGGCTGATTATGACCCATATATTTTTTTTATGTGTTGTAATAAAGTGCGTGCGTGCGTGCGTGCGTGCGTGCGTGTGGAGAAGGCTGGGAGGAGGTAGAAACATGAGTGGCAATTAGGGCTGGGCGGTATACCGGTTTGTACCGAAAACCGGTATTTATTTTCGTTATGATATGAATTTTTCATATACCGCAATACCAGTGAATAGCCCAAACAACGTCCGGAACGTGCGCGGCGGGAAAGTGTTTCAGCGGGGATCCATTTCAACGCTGCACACCACAGGCACGCTTGAGCGGGTGAGAGTGAGAGCATA
>NC_065506.1:5109299-5167072 GCF_006386435.1 Epinephelus moara | reverse complement strand
GCGTGTGTTGTGTTCAGGCATTGTCAGGTAAATAACAAATTCCGGCACTTGAATAGGCCATAGCACAACACAGCAGCATGTCAAGTTGGCCGAACCTGAGCAAAATACCGTGAAATACCGTGAAACCGATATGATTTTTTCTTAAAACCGTGATATGAAAATTTTGTCATACCGCCCAGCCCTAGCGGCAATAGGTGGATTGGAGGACTTTTCCACTCCTACAACATATAAAAAGCAAAGGCTCAGTCCTGCTAAGCTGTCAAGGACTTTATAGAAATCTTTCTTTAGCGATCAGCTCAGGTCACAGTGAACCCACAGCTCTTTCATTCTCACCAGCACCAGCTGGTGGGTTGTCTGGGTTACTGTGATCTCGTCTGAGTCTTGTCTTGTCCTGTATCGCTGTTCACCATTCAACTCAATTATCTCAGGCTCATCCTCTCTGTTGAGCTGAATTAGCAGAAATATTTCCAGCTGTGTTCGCTGTCATTAAAAATACATTAATATATAAGCTTTTATCAAATTAAGTCATGCATAACAGAGAAAGAAATGAGCGCTTTAAATCAGGGTACTTGATATATTAATACAATATAAATTATTGCTTAAAGGTCCAGTGTGTAGGATTTAGGGTGATATATTGGCAGAAATGGAATATAATATAATAAATATGATTTCTTTAGTGTATAAACACCTGAAAATAACCTTAAAATAACCATGTCAATAATAAGCCATTAATATGTACATGGGGGGAAGGTCTTCATCTATAGAGAACGTCATGTTGCACCGCCATGTTTCTACAGTAACCCAAAAGAGACAAACCAAACACTGGCTCCAAAGGGCCATTTGGGTTTTTGTGTTGGCCACTGTAAGGAGCCAAACTGCAATGGGGCGGCTGTGGCTCAGAAGTAGAGCGGGTCGTCCACCAATCAGAAGATCAGTTGTTCGATCCCCGGCTCCTCCAGTCTGCATGTCAAAGTATCCTTGAGGAAGATACTGAATCCCAAATTGCTCCCGATGGCTGTTCCATTGATGTGTGAGTAGGTCCATTTACCATTACCAACGTGCTACACTGATGTAAAACTGCTTTATTCAGTGTTTAACCGTTTAAATCACCTGGTCTGTTTATTTAGGAGAGGAAGAGACCTCTGTGGATAATATGGCTCCCAATAAAAACCTCCTGAACACTGAAGGAATTTTGTCCAGTAGTAGTTTTTAGCTGGTTGCAATCTGCAATTCACTGCTTGATACCACCATATCCCCCTAAATCTTACACACTTCACCTTTAAGAATATGTTAATGTATTGACCCTATATCTGTGTGACATATCCCAGCCAACTATATCGGTGTCTATACTAGATGATTCTGCACCTTACTTTTAGTGTGCAGACAGACAGCAGAAAGTAGTGCGTCCTTTATGAAGCAGGACATGGAGGTCAGAACTAATGCCCTGTTACAGACTGCAATTAATGGTTATCTTTTCACAGCTGCAGTCTTTTCCTAACCTTAACCAAGTGTTTCACTGAGGTAAATCTCACCAATACAACAATAGTTCATATGAGCTTTTCCTGACTGTAACCATGCCATAGTTACAATGCGCAGATACTGTAGAAAGAGAATTTTAAAAATGTTTGCGTCAATCTTATCTGGCCATAGGGGTTGAATATATATCAGCCATGATTTCAGTGATTTTATATTTTTAATGATGATAGTCTAAGCTGCTTACTAAAGCTGTATGGATAGTATAAAGGGGCATCGAGATCAGTGTACCATGTATCATAACAGTTATAATAGTTACTATATATGTTTTATGTGGCTCTAAAGGGAGGTTTTTAAAGTCTGAGAATATAACCCTAGTGGGGTTTTTAGGTATTTTCATGTACACCTTCTATCAAAATGTGTTTTGGGGGATCAAATAGTGCTTGACAACATGAAAGGATAGGCGTAAATCCACCCAAAATGCACTGAGGTCAGATTGTGATCAGATACACCAAACCACCCCCAGAAGAGGTCAGGGACAGGTGATCCCATCCAGCACAGGTGTAAATGCAAATACATTTTTCAATCTATATACAACAACTACATAGATGGAAATATGTAATTGTGCTGGACTGTTCCAAACCAGCAAGGCAGCAGCCATGAGCCAGTTAGCAACTAGCAAGAAAGCAGCAAAAATGCTTATGGATACACTATATTTATCACTACCCTCTCCCGCCAGTCTTGTCTGCATTCCTGCGTCCAGATCGTCCTCTAGACAATGGTGGCACTGACCAATGGTGAAATAAAAGCAACTGCAGAATAAAACAGCATTATCCTCTGCTTTGCTCTTCAGAATTCAGGTGCTGAAGACTAAGCGGCTACCATGTTTTTGTTGTTTAATCTTTTGGGGTTTTTTGTACCTGTGCAAACAACAGCAATGATGTTTAGAGCTGGGTATCGCCACTGATTTCCTGAACTGATTTGATTTCAGTTCAAAAGGTCCCAATTTAACCTGTTCTCCGATTTGATGCAATACCAATTTGATTAGGGGTATTTCAGTTACAATACCAATTTTGTTTAAATATTTAAGAGATTCTCAGATAGATAATGATGTAAATTGTTCAAGGAATTATTTAAAAAAAGAATAAATTCAGAACATGAATAAAATTGAGTTTTTTCAATATACCTAAATGTTGTTTCTCGAGCATCAGCAGTAATATTACAACAGCACAATCACTATATTAACTCAATAATATCTCACTGTAAAAAAAATCTACAGTGTCAATAAAAATCATATTCTTGACATCACAACACTGAGTGAAGTTTAGAGAGAACACAGACATCAGTCAGTATCAGTCCTCCTGTCCTCTGTCCTTGTCCCTCTGCTGCTGATGGAATCAATGCCTGCAGGTAAAGTTATCACTGGTAAATTTTAAGATTGCAAGATTACAAATAAAAGAACAGGTAATGTCAGAGCAGATTGTCAATACAATGGTCTTTAATAATTTAGCACTGGGCCTGTGTAATACCAGCAAAAAAAGGGCTTTCTTACATCCCCAGGAAAGGTAAATATTAAAATTAATCTTGGATTTTATGAATTAATATCAATCATTCAAATGAAGATTGAAGATTGAATCAGATTAATTCATTATTTTAACCCAGCCCTAGTGACATTTGGTTGTTTGAGTTGGACAGAGCAAGCAGATCTTAATTGGATTTCAATGTGGTCACTGAAGACATATTAAAGCCAGGTGTAAATGTATTAAGGTTAAACAATCTGGATACAAAACTCATTTTAGTGCAAGATGGAAAGGGGTTATTTGGGTTTGATCACCAAGTACCCATTCAACATCTTATTTCCATATGTTGTAGAGTTAGAGGTCAAGCCCCTGTGGTGAGTTAATCAGGGTCTCAGAGGTGTAAATCAGCTGATTAAACCTGTGTTCACCTTGTCCTCTCTGTCTCTCTCCACCTGAGCTCCAACAGGAAGTCTTTTATTCACTACACCACCACATCCCTGCTCCATCCATGAGGTCAATACACTACACACACACACACACACACACACACGGTACATCTTCATCAGTTGGTTCCTTCCTTCCGTCACGTTCTCTCAGACTAGACGGGAAATATAACTACTAACTACTAACTTTTTATCGACTGAAACCTTTTGAATTTCCATCCACTAAAACTAGACTAAAACTACGAAGGATAAAAATAACTAAAATGTAAACTAAAATGTGACTAAAACTAATAAGCATTTTCGTCCCAAGACAAAGACTAAGACATAAAAAGCTGTCAAAATTAACATTGCCTTAAAGTTCACCCAAGTTCAATTTCACCCCAAAGTACAGTATAAACTATAGGGTTGATTTTTCTGATTGCTTTAATGTCATTGAAATAAACAATTTTTTTAGGCTAAAACTTTGTTTTTATAAATGATGGTGTGACAAGGTCTGGTCCCAGTCCCACAAAAGACACTCATTCCAGCTTGTATCTCATTTTCCAGCCATTATCCAAGGCTCTCGAGGGTTGGAACGTAGTTAGACTGGTTAATTGAGGCCTTCATCTTTAGGCTGAGTTTCATCTTGACTGTGACAATCTGGTGCAACAATTACATCACTGCAGACGTCACACTAATCTGCGTCTCTATGGATTACCACATGCTTGATTCAAATAGTAATTTTGGGGGTTGAAGTTGCACAAGAGGTAATAGTTGAATATTTACTGAAAGCATAACAGGGAACTGACTGAACAAGAAAAAGATCTCATGTCCTTAAATACAGTTAGGTAAATTTCACGCTCTACATGTTACATCAGTTGCTCTCAGCATCAAGTATTGCCATGTATGTCTCATAAGGACTTGAAAGAATGCCTTTGGCATTAAAATCAGACGCTGAGGGGCATGATAATGTGGCAGTATTTGGCCCCATGGGAATGAGAACAGGCTGTTAAATTATCTTTCCTTACTTTGTGCACTCTAAGATGACATCCGTAACTTTCCCAACTTTCCCATCAGATATTTAAAATGATGCTGGAACTACAACATAGATCCCAGAGTAAGCCAAATTCTTTTGATATATCACTCAGAGAAGAAAAAAAGCTCATCCTTACATTTTTAGCATTGGCCAACCATGTCAAGGCAGTTCGTAATCAATCACGTGGCAGTCAGATGACGTTGTGAGCCAAGTCAGGTGTGACTTTTCTCCAGATTTTGTTTCCCTTCACTTAAGATTTTCTGACACGTAAGCAGTGATGATTGGAAGCCAAGTGTGAAGTCAGACAGCTGGGGAAGAATGATGGTGACCTATCTGAGAAGAGCTGCCATATGGATGGTGACTCAGGCCTTGCAGCACTAAATGGCTTCGTTCAGAGTGAGTCAATTTTGCGACACACCTTCTAAAGACACCGACTCGACTGTCGCATTCACTGAAGAGCAAAGGATACGCAGTGCTAATCAAAAACACACTCAGACTACAGAGTCCACAGCCAGCAAACAGACACACTGCTGTAAAGGCACAGACACACACTGTCCGAAACACAGTCAGATCACACATATAGCATCTAGCCACTACAGTACATGCAAAAGACACTGACCAACACTGGTGTGTATTAGACAAACATTAAAGGAATATTCCACGATCAACTACTCAATGCCTGTGAGGGCTCTGAAATGTTTATAGCCATCTCCTTAAAGGTGCTGACACACCAAACCGCCATCAAAGAACTAGCGGCGACGAAAGCCAACTGTTATGTCGTCTCAGGTCGCCTCACGTCGCCCTGTGTCAGTTGCATTTGAACACACTACAAAGACTACATCCAACGGCCAACTAGCACGTATGTTCTGCGCCTGCATAAGAGGAAATAACTCAAAAAGAGAAACCGGAAGTCCGAGGAATGCATGAGATAAACAAAGTAGCCGTTGCTTACCGCTGTTATACACCAAAAAGAAGAAGAAGAAAAAGTTTTTTCAAAGAGAGTGGTACATCCTGTCAGCCGAGGGGTTTCCTATCTGTGCAGCCGAGCACCGCAGCACCTCCACGGACTATTACATTCAGACGGTCCCGGTGTTTCCTCCACAGGCTCCACTTCACTCAGCTTCACTCAGCTGCCCGACAAACCCGCAGCTTCTTCCCACTTTAACCTGAATAACAAACCAGGGCTCGGTGCTCCGGCTGGATCCAAACAGAGAGTCGGGGCTAGCTGGGAGGCTAGCGGAGACTAACTGGCTGTGCTTCCCTCCGGTCATGCTGCGGCTAACGCTCTGCTAGCCTCCCCTCAACATTGGCCGACGGCCGACCATCGGCCTGGTGTGTCAACACCTTTAGAGAGGACAGCAGCTGTCAGCTAGGATCTACAACAGTTAAAATGGAGACCCACAGTTACAGCCAAACCAAGCTAGTCAAAATACTACTATATAATAATACTGCTAAACATATACCCTTTCTCTAGCTTGGTTGGGTGCATTGGCTTGCCACTCCGATCAACACATTCTCAATCTGACCTCGCTGGTTGTTGATGTTCTGGGATGCAGTGTGTGAAGTTCTGCCTGTCACATGCATTCGCTGTTTTCAAAATACACTTCCATTTTTACAGGAAATTTACAGTTTGCACACTGTCTCTTTCAAAATAAACGCACTACATCAGTACAATACTGTGAATTGAGTTTTTTTTTTACTTCAACAAGAAATGCACCTGGTTACATTTTGCCAACACATACACGTGGTTGGGTAAAAAGAACAGGGTTTGGCTTGGACCCATTCACGACCCTTCTGCGGCCTTAACTTGCCCCGCCGCTTTCTCCCTGACACCACTGAGCGCTGTTAAATAATAATGGAGACAGGCCAAGTATCATGCCAATGCTTTTTTCATTGGTGTCTGACGCTGGAAGTCACCAATCAAGCACTGGATTTCGACGACTTTGGGGTGAGACTGGGCTGCTCCAATAGAAAAAGCTAACTGTGCTCTGGACAAACACTGTGTATTTAGTAATATTTTGGTGTTAGATAATGTGAACATATAAACGGACAACAGAAAGGTGGGGTCTGCTGCAGGAGTAGTTTCACAGTCATATTTATGACAAAAATACACCTGATGGAGTCTAACACAGTTTCTATTAGCCTTTAAGTCAGTTGTTAATGTCTGTCACTCACAACGCATGGAAGCACAGTTGTGTTGTGCTGGAGTGCTGGATTTAAACAGCCAACTGTGATACAAACAGTAGCTGCATTGAGCCAAATTTAAGTAAAGCCACTTGTGTTTGGAACACTTAACATATAAATAAACAGCAAAGAAGTGGATTACACTGCATTTGTTCCATAGTCATATTTATCGCAAAATATGAAAAATCATGTCTTACTACAGCTTCTATTTGTTGCTAGTGTAGTTATCCATTTATGTCTTTGGTTAGGCAATTTAGACATGACAAACAGAGGCCGTGTATTTAGCCATATGTTGGCTAAAATAGGAGTTGGCTTTTTGTAACAAAGTGAGCATAATGACGGACAGAGGACGTGGATTATGCTGCAGGAGAGATGTGAGACAGTCAAATGTTATACTGATGATTCCAGATAAGATGAGCTTTTATTGATTGTCAAAGGGGTAGTAATTCTGCAACCTACAAAGATTTATGTCCATCCTTTTAATGTTCCAACTGTCAGTCACCTAACACTGTCTATAAAAATATAGATTACAGAGACTTTTACTTCTGTAACCATGAACATCCAAATACAGTAAAGTTCTGTGATTGACTCACAGCAAAAAACAGACATTTTCTACAACAGTTTTTAATCTTTTATATGATTCAACCAGGAGAACTTGTAGCAGTGCTCCAACTATGAGTTATTTAAACATGACATTGTCTAAAGGGAAAACTTATGTGAATTTCGAGCCCGGAACCAGGGACACCCCTCCCTCCCACTTGTCAACTCCACTGGCCCAGAGTCAGATGGTGTACAATGATTAGCGGGGACAACATTTGAAAACAGGCAGAGTAAGTAAAGATTAAATATTCAGTGGTGCTTGGAGCATCTGATCAGGATCCTCCTTGGTTACCTCCTTTGTAAGTTTTCAGGGCATGTCCAGCTGCTTGGAGACCTTGGGGTAGACCCAGAACACGCCGGAGAGATATTATCTCTCATCTGGTTTGCAAATGCCTCAGGATCCCCCAGGAGGAGCTGGAAAATGTTGCTGGGAGGAGAGATATCTGACTTCCTTGCTTAGCTTGCTGCCACAATGACCTGGCCCCAGATAAGCGGTATAAAATGGATGAATGGACTCAAACAATTCAAAACTTAAGCAGCAAGAGTGTTGGGTTGATTGATTTTTCCAGTGGAGCCTAGTCTTACCAGCATTTGGCTCCTGGCGGGCAGGTGGTGGTGTCACATTCACACCCTGCTGACGCCACTTTTTCCCCAGCCCACTGACAGGCTCAGAGCTCCTGACTCACGGCAGCAACCTCCTCCAGTCAAAGCCTCCATGCGTGATAGCCCCTCTTAATGAATTATGAGGATTGACTCGAGTTAGAGCGCGCTGCTTCCAAATCCCCATTTAATTGAAACACGATACAGAGCTGAGGGGCACGAGGGGTGATAAATTGGAACATCCACTCGATAATCAAAACGCCATCTGTTGCTATGACGTCCGGGCGATCCTGGAGGAGAAGCAGGAGAGCTGATGAGGAGAGCCCGCTCCGGTATCCAATCATGGTCAGACCGCAGCCGTGCGATCAAACAGCCACTGTCGGCCGCTTCATGTGATTTGGCAGATGAGACAGAACGTCCAGATGTTTTATGAAGCAACACAAATCCATTCAGAGGATCAACAGGAGGACCAGGTCTGTTCAGTGACAGAGGTATCAAACAGGAGAGGAGAAGAAGAAAGAAAGGAAACGGGGATGGAAGAGGAAAGAGGTTACAGAAAGAAAAGGAAGTGAGAGGGAGAAGGAGAAAAAGGAGAAATGACAGAGGATGAGAGAAAGTTGGACAGAAAGGGAAAGGAGATAAGAAGTGAGGGGATGAGAGGAGAAGTAGAAAACAAATGAGCAACAAAAGAAAAGAAAAGAAAATGAAAGAAAGGGGAAATAAACGAGTGGAAAAGAGAAATAAACTAGAAAAGGGAAAAAGAAATGATAAAAAAAAAGGGTTAAGAGGAAAGGAGAGGGAAAGAGGAGAGGTATAAAGACAGGAAACAAGATGGCAGGACTGAAGAGGAAATAAATATGAGAAAAAAAATCAAATCCAGTTTGCAGGACAGGACAGGCTCAGCCTATCAGCAGGGATTTCCATTCAGACGTCTGGTGACGAGTGAGACGGAGGCAGCAGCCCTCACGGCCTCCTCACTGTGCGACTGCATCAAACAGAATACATTGACAACAATCATGCAGAGGAACGGCTGATGTGACGATGAGCAGATTAAGGTCAGTGGTGAATCATGGGAAAAGGGCAGATGCTCTCTTCTGCGGTGGATTGCAATCAATATCCTTTCACTCATCTGTTATCTGCTCCATCACTACTCTGTCACTCAAAAGGACAGTGCAGGTGAAGACATCCAAAACAACAACAAGCTAAAGGTCCAGCAGGTGCAAAAACTATGAGAGAGAGAGAGACTATGGCCATAATTTCCACCGGGGAAGGGGGAACATTACCCCTTGTCTTTTAACTATTTCACTGTTTTTCCCTCACTTTAACTTCCCATACTGAGTGCGCACGGATGCCGCATAGGTTATTACTTCTCCAACTGTGACACACAACATAGGATCACACAAGTTTTGTGGGCACTATATACTGCTGTGTGTCTGTGTGTGTTTGCTAGCTGCTAGATTGCTCACTTGCCAGCTGCAACTCTGCCGCTATGTCTTTCCATGCTTCGTCCTTCTTTACTCGATCATGGTCAGAGCTGGAGGACACATCATACAGGCAAGGCTTCTGCTGCCACAACTCCACAAGGTTTCCTTTTTTTCTGGAATCTCACACATTTCTTTTAGCTTTCTCTTTTTGGTTTTAGTGCCTGTGCGTCATTTCATGCTGCAATTCTATTGGTTGGTTTGTAGACGTAGGTTGTAACAGCAATCACACACTGAGATGATCGTCCCAAATTTATGACACTGTCAGAATTTACATTTTAGGTGTGCTCAATTTTCATTTGATCTTCAAATAAAGTGGTTTAGGTAAAGATAAACTGTTGGTTTGTTTACAACCTGTCTAGAACACAGTTCCACCTCAGATCTCTGCAATAAACAGCATACGATAACTGACAGAACCGATGGCCTGAGCTATAGAAACAAAATTGTGTCATAATAGTTTTCCTTCAATTATTATGCACACACCTAATTAGGTGCCATGAGTAACAACAAGTGCTTTATGGACTATATTACTATATATCTTAGATAACATTAAACCCAAGGAGAGGCAATAGCAGCTCTGATTTGCCAGCTTTTACTGCTGGTGACAGTCTGATCAATCAGAGTTCCAGTTGCCTCTCATACCCCTTTTCCACTAGGTTAGTTCTGGTTGTTGATCTGGTTCCATTCGGCATTCTTGGAACCTTGGTGCAATCTGGTGAACCACTCCGCTATCCATCAGTTTTGCTCACAAACTGTGTAATCAAGGATGTGTCATCAACAGAGGGCTTTGCACAATGCACAACAGAAGTTAACAGTATAGCAAAATCGCAGATTACACTGATTACCTGCACGCTTTTTTTCTGTTATTACAGATATTTGTTTTTACATCAAAAAACAAGCATGACCCAGCTATTAATGAGACCATTGCAGGATCTTTTTTTTCTGGCGTTTTCTCACTTACCCTCTCCATTGTTGCCTTCTCTATCCTTTACTTTTTAACCCATAGAATATGACACGGCCACTGATGTCCTCTGAGTTCGCACCTCAGGTCATAGAGAACCTGCTATGTTTTGGTTCCAGCTGAGAGCTGACTTTTCTGATTCTGAACCAATTTATTTTTGGTCGAAATACTCTGAACTGTTCAATATTAGGTGCAGGACCCGCAGCAGAATGGGTTCAACACATTCTCACTATGACCTCGTCACATATCGACATTTGGTCATGGAATTTCCACATCAAGATATGACGTGCAAGGTACCCTGGATACATTGGTTTTTGACGTTCTGGGACGCCAAGTCAACTTCAGCCTGTAACATGCATTGTGTGTTTTCCAAATATATTTCAGTTTTCACAGGAAATGATCAATACAGTCTCTTTCAAAATAAATGCACTATGTTGGTACAACACCACAAATTGAAGTTTGTTTTTTTTTCCTTCAGCAACATTAGTACATGGTTACATTTTACCAACACACACGCGGTTAGGTTTAGGAAAAAAGAACAGGGTTTGGCTTTACAATCTTACAGGAAGCGAACACCGGCCTCCCAGGTGAAATTCGGTGGTTGTTCGATCCATCCACCACCACCCCACTCCCTTGCTGGGCGCCGTTAAATAATAACAGCGACTGGCTGCGTATCATGCCGATACGAAAGGATGCTTTTTTTGTCTGTGTCTGACGCCGGAAGTCACTGACCAAGCGCCGGTTTTGACAACTTCAGAGTGAGACCAGGCTGACCGGTTCAATGTTGGTAGAAAAGGGGTATTAGAGAGTAAATAGTGGTAAAAAAAAATTGTGAGATGCAATATGGGAACAAACATAAAATAAAATTCAAAATCCTTTTCAAAGGATTTTAAATTGCAGTTCAAAATATAATCATCAATTATAATGTTAACCCAAGATAAGGAAAAAGAATTACATATTATTTGGTAAAGTTCATGATTTTTCTAGTTAAGTTTTTGATGCATCATTCAAATGCAAATGTAAAGAAAATATAGCAACATTTTAAAAATGGATCAGTTATTTCTGTAACTTAGATATATAATTGTATGACAATAATTATAATATTCTAATAATTACAATATTCTCTTAAAAAGCTGCTAAAGATAAACATGGATCAGAATAAGACTGAAGGACGGTTGCTCCTGATATCAGAAATGATTCTTCTATTATCAAGTATCAGGTGTGAAACCAAACATGCTGTTATCATAGATGCTAATCAGCAGACACACTGAGGTCCTGTTCCTCCAGTATTCAACACAAACAAACTCACACACTGTGCAGCAGAAGCATTGGGTAAAATCAACATAGTTAAGTCAGTATTGACAACATTAACATGACCAGCCAGTCGTCGAGGAGATGAAATGAGTCCAGTCAGGCGAGGGGGGACGTTCTCATGCCTGTTTATGCAGCCATGAGATAATGCAGCTCTGCAATGAAATGATCAACTTCTTCTCCATATTTATAATAGACTGATATTTACAGATGAAAGAAAAGATATCTGTTGGCTGTGATTGGTAGGTCCTTGTCACAACATGCTATGCACGCTGCTGTGCTCCAAAAGTCAAACTCTGTTTATCTCAGGGTGCAGCCGTTGTGCCCTGAAAAATAGGCACTTGGGAGCTCATCGCTCTAATGTTTGAGCGAACCTGCTGCACGTCTACATTAAAAACAATAAATCTAAGGGTGCAAAATACACAGCATGTGTATGGCCCTTAAACCACTCTTTTTAGTGGTACACAGGAAAGTGGTCAGTTGAACTTGTTGCTCTTGTTTAACAGTCATCTGTTTATCATTTTTATTTATTTTTGCTGAATGTTACTTAAAGGGCCAGTGTATAAAATGGGTTGAAAACAGTGACATCAGTGGTCAAATTCTAGATTGCAGGGCTCACTCGCTCACCCCTCCCGTCGGGTAAATGACGGTGGCCTCGTAGGGACAAAAGCCTTGCGCAGACACGAGTTTTTCAGGAGCAGGTCTATCTAGCGATGAGGTGAATGTTTATTTAGAAATCTAAACCATGTTACGATATTGTAATGAATCCCTCATGAGCAGGAGACCAGAGGAGCGTTCGGGAAAAAGGCCACTTTATTTGAGCACTCCAAAAACTCTGCTAACACTCCAGGGGGTAAAAGACTCCGTCCCAAACTCTGACTCTTCTAGCGTAACACACACACTCCATACAGACATACTCGTTTACAATACCTAGCGGGCACCCCCTCCCCTCTCTGCTCCACCAATCTCCAGCCCGCACACTGACTGACAGCGTAGCCGGTAAACAGAGCTCAGCTGTTTATTTAGCCTAGCAATATCTCCGGACTATAGTAGCTGCAATGGACGACTTTGAACGCGATTTTGAAGAGTTTCTTGTAGCGGACACAGACCCAGAGCCATACCTGTTTGAGCCGGAGCATACAGATGAGGAACTCCATGTGTTTGATGCTGAGCGGGCGAGAAGAGAGGCTGAATGCACAGAATGGGATTCGGTGCTACTGCTACCATCGTTGGGGAGATATATCATCAGGAGGAAAAGCGCCGCAGAGAGTGCATCACAAGGAGTGAAGTTGCGTCTTCTTTTCCTCGCAGATGACGGTTCGGGTTCATTCTCTCCTGTTGCGTGGTAAGTGTGGTCCATTCGCAAACTTTATAACTAAAAAAACTTTTCACTACTCTCTATCGACGAACTACTAACACTCTCTGCTGTTTCCTCCTCCTTCTTCCTTCCTTCCGCTGTCTTCGTTGGTTCATTTATACACGCGAAACGCGTTCTCTGGCTGGCTGGATTGTCCGCTCGGTCTGCCGTACATACATGGCGGCGCAAGATGGCGACCTCTCTAAAGCAAGGCCCTTGCTATATATATATATAAAAGCATAATTATAAGACTACGAAAACCAAACGAATTTTATTTTATAGCGATTATACACTTATATAAACATATTAATGGGTAGAATATTCAGATTCAGATTCAGATTTGACAATAAACCAGGCCAAATATTACACACTGGCCCTTTAAGAATTTCTATTTAAATCTGTTTTCAATTTATGTTTTTCTCTTGCAGTTTTCCGTAAAGCTCTCTGAATGTGCATTTGTATAAAAGTTAATATAAGAATGATGTTTATAATAACGCCATGTAATAAAACATTGCCGACACTGAAAGATAGCAGCAGATAGGCCTACATACCAAAGTTAGAGTGAAACTATATTTTCATTCGTAAACACTGCTTCATACACCACTATTTAAGCCAAATAGCATGTATGTGAGTTAGCCAGCAGGATATGAAGCGAACTTCCTCCACTCAGGATAACGAGTCCTTGACTGAGCTTTGCTCTGACTGTTAGCCGCTAATGCTAGCAGCTCGGGATCCTCCACCTGTGGTTCCTCTAATGAGACTCTCTATTAGCAGCAGTAAGACTCTGGTGTAAATGCCAGGTTTGACATCTGTGCCAGGCAGGGTGATGCTGCTGCTCCTGTGTAAGGTGCTGATCTCGGAAGTAGTGCTGTACATGTCAAGCTGCTCATCTCAACAGCAATCTCACACACACACACACACACACACACACACACACACAAACCAAAGGTAGACCAGCCACCAGTCACTGGGCATGAAGTTGCCAGCTACCATACAATGTGCTGGTCTGACCATCAGGAGCAATATGGGGTTAAGTGTCCAGCCCAAGGACACGTTGAACATGTACAGCCAATACTCAGTTGCTAGCTCTTTCAATGAGAAAACAGGTTGGAAATCAATGCCTAAAATAAGTCCTTTATTAACCCTTTGAACTCCGCCAGTGCCTACATTGGTGTTTTATATAAAATATTTTTATATCCTTTAAATCTACAGCCTAAGCTAAATGATTATATAAGTCAATAAAGCAAAATAATTGTTAAAAGTATTGAATTGTTTCTTAAAAAAAAGTTACAAAAATCAGACATGTTTTTTTAATGTGATTTAACAGAATAAAAACACAAAACACATTAATCTAAACTATTTTCAAATGTAGAAACGTGAACAAAATAGTTATCAACTATGATTATTTGAACTATGTATGTTTTTTAGTTTTTGAAATAGGATCATTTTTATGGGCAGAATGCAAAGGCGTTCTGATAGATTCATTCCTCTGGTATCAAAGTGTTTCCCCGGGGTTTTGCACCACATGTAACCTCAGATTTCTGCTGCAAAAAGAATGAATGCTCTAGCTATTATGGTTCTTATTTTGGATCTATTTGAACAGGATCATGCAAATATAGTGCCACTGACAGGCTCAGGTTATTTTTCTTAGTGTCTGACAACAATGCCACCAGACTCCATTTAAATAAATAGTCATTTAAAAATAAAAGAATAAAAGAAAATAAAACCAACCAAAATTTTCTTGGTTAGTAACTTGTTCACCAATCACCATCTCTCGTTTGGTTCAAATAAACCCTTCATTCACCCACTTAATGCCCAGACACACCAAACGACTTCAGAGAACTAGGCAGCCTACTGCGTCACCTCATGTCACCCATTTCTCGGCCAAGAGGTTGCACATGAACACAATGCAAGACGGCATCTGTTCTGTGTCGGCATGAGAAGAAATAACTCACCACACCAGCAGAAAGTGGTAGTCTTGGTATTTAATCTCCACCAGACCATCTTGATGCTACTTAGCCAGTTAGCACATGAACAACACAATCCAATGTTGTAAGAACAGAGCATATTTGTCATACACAAGTGAACAATGACACAAACCATCAGGAAACGTTTGTGCTCAAAGGCTTAAGAAAAATAATCTCACTTTATAGAACAGGTTTGTTTTGGTCTCACTCCCTTTTGACTTCAATTCGTTGTTTACTTTCCTCACTTCTGTTTCCTATCTCGTGCACTGAGCTGAACTGCCAATCACAGTGATGTCATTCATTGACAGGCTCTGCCATTGCTAAGTCAACATGCTGAACTGGCCAAAAAAAATAAAAAATAAATAACTGACAGGGGCCGACGAGGGGCACACCATCTAGGGCAACAGACACTCACTTACAGCCCAAAATTGACTGACTGCTGACCGTCAGCTTGGTGTTGTCAGAGCCTTTAGATATGAAAATATGCTGGCTCTATACAGGGTTAAATTGTTGTTTAATGAAATGGAGTCTGGTGGGTTTTGCAATGGTGATTTCAGGGCAGTCTCTGGATAAACAAAAAGGATCTTACTTTTAACAAAAAGGTCCATCTGTAGGGATCCTTTCCATAATGTTGTCGGACAGTGGGAAAAACACACACTTTTAGTGGACATACATGCTAATGCCCCAAGCTGCCCAATTACTGGACTGATTTCAAAAAATGTTGTTCCCTTAAGTCACTTGGACACAAAAACATTGGAAAACAGGGTCCAGACTGAAAATTATTGAAGTTACCCTTCAAGCCAAAACAAAAAAAAAGTTTTGGTTTTTTTTTAAGATATTTTTTGGGCATTTTTAGCCTTTATTTGACAGGACAGACAGACAAGCGTGAAGTGGGGAGAGAGAGAGGGAGTGGCATGCAGCAAAGAGCCACAGGCTGGAGTCGAACCCGGGCTGCTGCAGCAACAGCCTTGTACATGGGGCGCCTGCTCTACCACTAAGCCACCGATTTGCCAATTTTGGTGCTCTGTAACAGCTTGACACCTTGTTTGCTCCTGACAGACTGAAGTCATAGTTCATATGGCCACTAGGGGGCTTTGTCCCCTGAAGTTAAATAAAATGTATGTTGTTTGAGGCATTTGAACCAAAAACAAATGCTGTCATCTCCCTGGTGAGGACAGGCTCCTTTTCCTTTGAAGCAAACCAGAAATACAAAACACATCACATCTACTGTTCCTAGACAACAGGAGTTTTGTGCAGCCACTGGAAAAGCTTCTAGTATTGGATATAAAGTCAGGGATAAAGAAATGTATTTATATGGAAATTATTTGGGTTATTTCTTTAAAGGGTTTCATGTGTAACAATGGACAAGGGAAATGTAAATGTGTCTTGTATTGTGAACAGTGGATGCATTTATATGCAAAACCTCAAAAGAATACATCCAACGCGACACAAAGTTTGGGATGAAAGCAGCAAAAAAAAGATAGCAACAGAGAAAAGTAAACCTGCATCATTCTGAAAATGTCAAACAAAATGGGGTCTCTTCAAAATGCCAACTGAAGCAGGGAGAGCAGAGCAGGGGTGAACTTTATGTTTTAAACATGCAACTCCACCAAATCCTGTCCTTTTTCTAAGATTTTGTTTTTTATTTATTTATATTTTTAAGAGGCTGGTTAGACTTCATTGTGTGAGAATAACAGGCATAACTCGAGCCAATCATTGCCTGTTGCCATGACAACAGGGCCTTAGCATCTTCTAAAATAAGTCCAAGGCGGGAAAGATTAGAGGAAGCTGCTGGGGCAACCCCCCAGACAGACAGAGGAGGGATCGGCTGGCATCGCACACAAGAAACATCAGCAGACGGAGGAAAATAGAGATCCCATATGAGAGAGCAGAGCAGGGAAAAAATCATTTCAGCTGAGAGGCAAACAGAAGCATCTGCTACCTTCATCTCCTTCATTCACATCTAATTAGAAACACAACAGGCTGTTGGGTGATTATCTGATGGAAATGAAAGTGAGAAAATAATACACCAGTGTGCTGTGTTGTCATGACACTACAATTTTACTGATAGAAAGTTGATACTATTGCAGTCACTGTGAGAAAGAAATGTAACGTGCAGGCTTAATCCAGACGTTCCTCCCAAAAATTGTCACAGTTGGTCATTTATAAATTAATTGTAATAAATATTACTCTACCAAAGCAAGAATTCTTAGGGTGGAGGTTAGGGTGGATTGTAAGGTGTACAAAGTGAATGACAAATGCAAATGCATATCTTCCGGGGTTCTGGGATAAAGACGTTAACAGTATTGAATATATGCGTAAGCACCATTGATGGTTGCTGAGTGAATGTGTGGCTAAACCACAGGTGACTTATCTATAATAGCTTACATTAGTGATGATTGATTGATTAGCCTTTGCAAATCAGCTCATATTCAACAAAAATATTTCAACTCCACGCAATTATTTTAAAACATTACTTATTTTCGCAATTAAAGTCCCACTGCAAAATGAGGTATAAGTTTTCATGCATGTCCTAACTGAACTGAAGTTTTATGAGTGGAATGGTGTTACAGTACAGTGCAACTGACAGGAATATTAACAGACCCGAACTTAATGCCAAGGTAGTGAGTAGGATATGCCCAGAATGTATCAGCTGTTTGCTAGCTAATGCAAGGTATGTATGCTAGCTAACATTCTGACTGGAATTTAGCATTGCAAGAAGAATAGTATGAATAGCTATTCATAAAATTATCCTTTTCGTAACACTTTACAAATCTGTAACAATTGACAGTGATATAGCCTTCGTAACACTCATATTCTAGTTTTTCACTTTTTAATATATTTGAAAGTAATTAAATAGAGAGACAGTACAGTAACAGTGACTGTAGCCTATCTATACCACAGCAGTCAAGTAACAGATTCTACTGAGGTACACTGCTTAATCAAACCACATGCAGAAGTTATACTAGAACCGAGAGTTCCCTGTAACATCAATAGAATTTAAATAAACTATGTGGGTCACCCTGCAGCATCTGGTAACTAAAATGATACATAAACGACTCCAGAAGTATGCCTTAAATGTTGCCTAAGCAAAGACCTGGAGTCATAGACATTAGTCAGAGGAAAAAAAAAACAATGCATCTATGTCTATGTTTTTTTGATTACTAATTGGCGCTGCCCTTGTATTACCACTCTGGTTGTCAGAAAAGATTAAGCTCCTGCTGCTTAACTGAGGTGGTCAAGTTTATCCAGATCATCTTCACCTCTATTTGGAGGTAAGACAGACAGTGACCGCACCGCGATGTTGGTAATAATCCCTCCTTGTACAGGAAAACTGTGTGTGTCCACCTACGGTAGGTAAGATCTGAAGCAGGAAGTGTCTGTAAACTCTGAGCTCTGAGGTTAAGCCTCCTTGGTAATAATGAGGCAGGGAAGAGCAGCTCCTCAACTTTCCCCCGTCATATTTCTCCTGCTGGCACGAAGCCTGCGACCAATCAGTGACAAGCTCGCCTCTCTGACATTTAGGTGCCACTGATATCTTTCACAGCCTTGAAACTGACTTTTACATTATCATGACAACATTCATGAGATGAAAGTGCACTAGACAATCGAACACTCTCCTACGCCCACAGTAACATGGGTGTTAACAACCAATTACCTGCCAGCATTAACTGAGAAGAGGAAGGAGGTGGTTTAAGTTCTCCTCACTCATTGTGCTCATTAGTATGAAAGGACAGCTATCAGCAGAAAGCAAAGACTACAGCAGTAAACGACCTGGTCACATGACCGTCCCCAAAAAACACACAAACACACACACACACACACACACACAATTGCCAACTACTCAAGATATGGACAGAGAAGCAAAAAGGTGCGACACACAGACTTTTTCCACTGGAAAATTAGCTGGTGCTGATTGCAGCAGGTCCAATCTAGTTGAAACCCTTATAGTGACTAACTCACTAACACACATATACACACAGTGTGTCCTTGGTGTATGTATTTGTGTGTTTTATGCAGTTTAATAAATCAGCTATGCCTGTCTTGTCAAACATACATACATGACAGTAATCCAGTGGAAAACACTGCTAATTAGGCTATACACAGAAATGTTTGGAAGTGTGTGTGTGTGTGTGTGTGTGAGACAGAGAAAGTATAATAAACAAGAACACTGTAATGGAGGCTGTCAAATCAGCACTTGGAGACTCAGGAGGCCTTTTTACATGTTGTGAAAGAGCACAATTCAGTAGAGGAAATTAGATTTCTATCACTTAGATCAGACAATTCCACCAAGTGTTGCTTTGCTGTACAGTCATACTTATCCGAAAATGACTTTGTAAGGTTATAAGCTTCCTCTTGCACTTAATAGCGCCTGATGCATTAAGAGGTGCAGAATATGATAAAAACAAAAACAAAAAAAAAATGTGTTACTGCTGTTACTCTGCTCCTCTGCAAACTCCATCAATTACATCCATCCATTTTTACACGCTTATGTCGCGGGGGCGGCAGGTCGAGCAAAGCACCTCGGATGTCCGTCTCCCCAGCGATGCTTTCCAGCTCCTCCTGGGGGACCTCAAGGTGTTCCCAGGCCAGATGAGATATGCAATCCCTCCAGCATGTTCTGGGTCTGCCCCGGGGCCTATTAACAGTGGGATGTGCCCGGGACACTTCTAATGGGAGGCACACAGGAGGCATCCTGATCAGACACCTGAACCACCTCAACTGACCCTTTTCAACATGAAGGAGCAGCAGCTCTACTCCAAGCTCCCTCCAGATGTCTGTGCTTCTCACTCTATCTCAAAGGCTGAGTCCAGTACCCCACGGAGGAAACTCATTTCGGCTGCTTGTATCAATGATCTCATTCTTTCGGTCACAAAGTTCATGATAGGTGAGGGTTGGGACCAGGGGTCGCGTTAACCGGATATTCTCGGTCATTGACTGTTTTTTTACAACAATGACCGGAAAATCTGAAGGCCATCGGTCATTTTGACTGGTTGCAATTACCACCCCTGCCCACTTGGCGGCAGAGTGCACAGTCAGTGGTTTAAGTGGCTGCCGTTTTCACACTGCAGAGAAAAAGTCATTCATCTGCTTCATGTAGCGTTGTTGACATAACGCCCTGGACACACCAGATGCGGTAGTGCCGCAGAAGTGGCGCTTGACTGTCCACGCAGGCAGCGCATTTCTCCTGCGCTCTCCGCGCCGGTTAAACATCGACTCCACTCGTCTGTTCCCGTCAGTACTCGTTTTTTCATTTCAACAGGTCATTTTAAACATGGGTAAGTCCATATTTTAGTCGTTTTTTATAAAGTAATAAGTTAATGACAATTTCATGGTCATTGCATGTCCATGTGTTGAGCGTGTTGGATTAACACTGAATGATGGGGCATTTAGTTCTGACCATTTTATTTATGTAGTTATGTCTGTAGGCTCGGTGACGCAAAATTAAAATTGTAATGAAGTGATTAGGGTATTGAAAAATGTGTTCGTTATGCACTGTTGTGTTATTTTAAATTGTAAACACGGTATTTTCTCCTCATGTTCATCGTGCATGCTGTTGTTATTTTATTTTGAAAATTGGCCGGATTCTCTCGTCTTTTCTGTGTCCGACTTCCTGTTTGGTACGATCCGCTCTATCCAGCTTGACAGAAGCGCTCGCGGCTCGCGTGAAAAACAGACCAGACGCCGAACTGAAGCGCTGCGGTGTGTGGATGTCTGTTCATCTTTTCATTCATGTCCTTATTAATGCACACTTTATAACTTGCTTGTTGGATTTATTAAAAACGAACGAATGAAAACTAAATGTCTTTGAATATCTCTGTTATCATTTAAAAGCGAAAATTTAAATGACTGCATGCTGACCGTAAATGCATCACTGCAGATGCCACACCCAACCACTAATCCATCTCATGCTCAATTTTACCTACACTTGTGAACAAGACCCCGAGATACTTGACCTCCTTTGCTTGAGGCAGTTACTCTCTCCCAACCCAGAGGGGGCAATCCACCATTTTCCAGCAGAGAACCATGGCCTCAGATTTGGAGGTGCTGACTCTCATCCCAACCACTTTACACTCAGCTGCAAACCACCCCAGTGCATGCTGGAGGTCACGGTGCACACTCTGCAAACGGTTGAGCCTTTTAACGTGGATATTTAAAAGCTGCATAAATCGTGTGTGTGTCTGCAACTTGCAACAAGAACCTTAACTGAGTGTCATCTCAATTTTGAATTTGGTCATAAAATATCTGTGCTTTTGATCGATATCTGAGCCCCATTTTAAAGTCATATTTTGATGCCCAATGCATCCCTGTATGCAGAAAGCCAGCATACAGTCAACTAACTTAGCTAAATAACAAAGTGCCACAGCTAGAAACAAAGACATGCAATGACTGACGCTTCATTGCGTCATTGAAGTACAAATGACAGGCGTGAGTTTATAGCTTCATGTCTCTGTCCTCCTGAAAATGACTTGTAGCCTGTTGCCCTGTCACTTGTAGTGTGAGCACAGTGTTTGCATAGATAATATTTCTCCAGTAAGGAGTAGTTCCGATGCTGCTGAGTGAGGCCTGGATATTTTTCACTGCTTAAGTAAAATAGCAATATGTGGTACATGAAATTTCAAAGACTCATATCTTAAAACCTGACAAATAAAACCGAAACTATCAGCTTGAGTAGAGACCACTAGAGTGTAATTTGGCTCAAAGTTAATAAACAACTTCTACCAACTGAAGGGAAGAAAAAGTATTTAACACAAAGTCCATTTCACACTTCCAGCATGATATATATTGACTAATGAACCTGACTCAACCTCACTGGAGGCTGACACACTGCACATGTGTGACTCATCCGGCCTGATTTAGCTGCATCCAGCTGTTTGTTCAAGGTGTACGTGGGCAGAGAAGTGGTGACAGTAATAATAACAGAGAGCAGAAGCCAAACACCTGCTCTGTACTGAGCTGTACTCTGCGGCTGAAACAGTGGCAGCCAGATTGAAACTCAAAACTGTAGCTGCAGTGCATTCAGGTTTCCTGCTCTTGTAGGCAGTGTTAGGCAAATACATTCTGTGATTCTGAAGAACAGAGCCCAAAATCACTGAATCATCTTCTTTGAAACAAATTACATTTAAAAGATAATGTTGCCATTGTGCCATATTACTTTTTTATTTTTATAGTAAATAAATCTCATGAAAAGACCCAGTGAGTGTATGTACTTACAAGTATTGTGTGTGTGTGTATATCAAAGCCTCATATAGCATGTTCCTTTGTGCCACCGGGCTCCATTGTTTTCTACAAACTACATATACAATTGAACGTCTAGTCTCTTTTACTAGCCCCGTGTGGCTACCCATTTTGACAGATGAAGGCCTGTATCAATTAGACGCCTGGTGTGGTTGCCAAGCAGTTTTTTTTTTATAGAAGTTCTTTGGATGAATAAATATATTGTGTGGTTAGATTCTCCATAATTCAATTGTTCAGTTCATTTTACTGAAACTAGTATGAGCAGCAGTGGAGACAGTAATTCTTTGAGATTTACCAGCCTGGTAATCAAGAGAGATGAAAAAAGTGGTGAGTCCCTACCTCTGAAGCGGTCATATAGTCAGGATTTGTATCCATTCCTCAATTACCTGGTAAGTTTTTCATATTCCATCACAAGAACCCAACAGGTTTTTCATAAAAATTTATCCAAGTTGTGAGTATTGTTTTAACAGGATAGGCATCGTTCGTCTGAGCGAGAGCAAATTAATGATTTATAATTGATATGTTACTCGAAGCCTCCTTTTTATATACAAGTAATATTTATACTGATGTAAATAAACAACTTGATCGTATTTCCCATCTTTGCTGAGGAAGAGTTTTGTGTGAAAGTAATTGAAAGCCTGTCTCAGAGAGACGACTGTTGAGCTCAGTGATTTAAGCAAATAATAGCCCGGGCTATTAAGTGAAGTTTTACAGCATGTAATACATATACTTGTAAGCTGTTTTTAAAGATTACATCTTCAGTAGGAACCAATGGGCTTGAAGCTGTGTTGTGTTGACCGATGGAGTAACACAACATTTTTTAGTTGTATGCTCAGTACTTCCCAAACACATGCATTTTTGCTAATTATTGAGTGTAGGTGAGTGACAGCAGAACTCCTTTCTGTAGTTGTGTAAGAGTTTGTAAACAGATGTTTTGATATAGTTTTGCTGTTGTTAAACACAGTCCCCTTTTTTGGATTCTTCGTTCACCATCGAGGCATGCGAGAAAAATATTTTCTTCATGAATTCAAGGTGATGTGGTGAATAATTGATATGCAGATCCCCATTTTGGGGCTTAAGTATTTCTTTAAAGACTCCCATAGAAATTAGTTAATTCATCTAAAGGGCTTTTTTCATTAACATAAAACACCCAAAACAAAGGTGCTGAGGATCAGTCCTGCCAATGAATGCTTCTTAGACAACAAAAGCACCTGCAGGTTAAAAAGCCTTCTGTGTGTATTTAGAGCAACATACAGACATACAGACAGACAGACAGACAGACAGACAGACAGACAGACAGACACACACACAAATGTCTTACCTTCATAAGAACCGACTCGCTGAGCTTTTCTCTGTTGACAATCTTTATGGCAACTTTCTGACATGTGACACAGTGGATGCCAAGCTTCACCAGACCTGAAACACAGATATCAAATAAAATTCATATCAAGTCATTTCTTCAAAGTTTGTCTGAGTCACACTGAGAGAACAAGGGACACTCAAAATGTTCTGAAAACCACTTGATTTGACAGAGGTTATCATGGCAGGAGAGAGGAATGAAAAGAAGAGCTGTGGATCTGAATTAATGACATCACATTCAAGGCTACCTGTCGTCCTCTGGGACAGCAGCCACTGCTGCAACCCAAAACTGATTCAGCAACTTTAAATATACTCCACAGACTGCATCACCCCTGAAGTGTGTACATAAAAGAAATTGACATTTTTAAAGATAAAACAGACAACATGGATGAAGATAGAGTCCTCTATGGCCATGGAGGTTCAGTCTTGACTCTTGAAAAGAGTTGGTGTGAAAAAACAATCTCAGCTCAAGTTCTTAGCTTTTTCTGAGCTTTATCAGTGAACAGAGCTAACTCAGGT
The DNA here is from genome assembly GCF_006386435.1 of Epinephelus moara. Classification (NCBI taxonomy): domain Eukaryota; kingdom Metazoa; phylum Chordata; class Actinopteri; order Perciformes; family Serranidae; genus Epinephelus; species Epinephelus moara. Next base: position 5,143,043 of record NC_065506.1, on the reverse strand, counting down.
GTCATCACGTGACCTAGGTTTGGACCTTAAAAGGGAACACCTAAATTAAGAATTCTAACATGCTGGGTGCGTTGGTAAATCCAATTTGACACTCCACCCTACAATAAGAGCGTTGTTTATCAAAGAAAATAAAGCATTCTATTTCTACATAAATTAACAAACGATTAAGATAATCACACATTGACTCCACTTGATGCTCTACTGCGCCGAGTGCCCAGAGTACGCTCTGCCATTCTGAGTGTGGTGTTCTGAATTTACGAATGGTCCAGTTTGTGCCAGAATGTGTTCAGGCACTTGGAATGAGTGTTTCTGAACACACCCATTTGTTCTGTTGCCTTGGAAAGTTCAGTCAATATCTGTAATCATGAGCTACCCTCTCTCAAAGCCAGAACCCAGAGTAGTAGGTCTCAAACTTGTAATGTCATAGGGTATAAAATCTGGAGCTCCATAGGCAATGAATGAGAGACTGCTTTTGTGGAGCCACAGACTGTTTGTTTTCTTTTTTATACTCAAATGAGCTTTATTCTATTGTTGAGTTCTCAGGTCCAGAGTTGTTCATGTTCATTCATATTTTTGGACTGTCTTATGGGCCTTTTCCACTGTCACTCTTGGCCACGTCGTCATGCAAAGCTACAAGACTCACCTCTGTCTGCAGGAGACCAGAGAGAAAGGTGTTTTAAAAGTACTTTTGTAGCTTCGAACTGAATCTCTGTCATTTGGAGTTTCTCTCCTGCGTGACTTTAAATATCTGCTTTATTTTACTGATTCATGTTTGCTATCAGCCATATCAGAAGTTGTGTAAAGTTGTAGCACATTTCCTTATTTTGATGCTTTGCAATAAAAGTTTTTACATAACAAAATAACAGGGGACTTTTATTGTGAAGAATCTGAAGGAAATGACATGTTCATCACTGAATAAGTGGAGCTTTGTTACCAGCTTTTCATCAATAAAGGCAAGTCTAATGATACTGCAGGGAGGAAGAGTAAAAGCAGAAACAGCCACAGTGAGATGCTGATGAAGAGCTGCAGACAACAGGCTCTTACTGCATCTCTGCAAACAGCTGAACTCAAACAGGTTAACTTCTTCTTCTTTACCTGCCCTGCTGTGTGATGGAAAAACACATGCAGCAAAAATAACAGGGACTTAAGCTGTGGATCAGCCCGCTGCTTTTAAACATCATCAAAAAAACTACACAAGTGACGAAGCTTTGTGTGTGTAGGGCTTTTTGAAGTTTAATGATTTAGACCATAATGGAACCCTTTGCAGTTTGGGAGCACTAATGATGCTATGGAGAAATGTTATAAAGTAAAATTAAAACATTACATTTTATTTGTTTAGGTGCATAGTTACAGCACATAACTCCTCACTGCAATGATGTCCTCATCAACGCTCAACAAGAAAGTGAACAAATGTATTTGTCTAAATATCTGATTATTCCTTTAACAAACAGGTCCTTATTTTGTACGAGCAGGCACATGAACATACATAGGCTACCTTTAACTATTGTGCCCCTCCAATAGCCAGGTCAATTATAATTAAAAAATTTAAGTCTTTAATGTAACTATTACTACTGCCAATATTATATCTGAGTTTCAGGACTGACACCAAAACTATACTTGTTAAATTGGGATACTGTTGGAACACTGTGTGTGCCAGACCTGTATACCAGTATTTAAAACAATATACTGTATATAAATATATATATAGACACAAAAATTTACAAAAATCATAAATGAAAATACTTTAAAGCATTAAGAAACCAGACATTTCTCTGTCGTTCTAATCTCGTTAAAGATAGCTGAAGGACAGGGTGTGATTAGTGATGCTTGTTTGCACGCATGTTGTTTGCACGCATGTCATTCACTGTATGTGTCTGGTTTAAATACCTGGAACTCTCCCAGCTATATGTTGCTTGTCAGTTTACTGAGCATAAACCAGGTGGATAAAAAATGCCATCCACTTGCATTCTGCAACTCCTGAGTCTCTTTTTATTATGTACTTCTAAGAACTCGCCTGATGTGACTCTATCGCCATAACAGAAATGTCAACACATGGTATTTTTATCTTATTACAGCCACAATGGCTCCATCCATCTCAATCAAAGCTCTGACACCAGGGAGTATGTTTTACTTTGTACTGAAGGTCTGCAGACCGTAGTGGAAATGCCACTGCGCATATGCACCTCTTCATTACCTCACGCTGCATATATATTTCACAGGAGATGAGTGTCTCACTATTTGAAAGGTGATTTCCCTGCGGGGTCTCACAAGGAAACAAGTAGATCCATAAGCAGCAGGGGTATTTGGGCCAATATGGCAGCCTGGGGGCTCTTTTATGTCTCCAGTCAGAACAGAAATGGCATCCTGGGCGACATTCACTGGGTCTCATTGATCTTGATGTCAGAGCAGCTCGAAGACGGCTATAACTGCTTACCACAACACAGGACTAAGAAAGCCCTGTAAGACTGCTCTGTATGGAGGTGTGTGAACCGGTGTGTTTGAGGCACACACATACATTCACCCCTACAAGTTATGAGAGGAGGTGTAGAGGTGTACTGAAGGATGGGTTGAGTGAAGCAGGGTCATCCTCTGAGAAAAATCGCAAAGCCAGAGTGAGCGAGAAGGTGGAAAGCAGGAAATAAAAGAAAATTAGGAAACATAGACAAAGGTGGCTGAAATTTAAAGGCATGGTCCAGATTTTTTTTAAGTGGGGCTGTATGGGGTACTAATCCATAGCCAGTATATTACCTACGGTAGATGTCAGTAAGAACACCCCCAGTTTGGAGAAGCAGGCTGGAGTCCAACACTGAAACTAAGCAATGTACTGCTGTNACAAAGGTGGCTGAAATTTAAAGGCATGGTCCAGATTTTTTTTAAGTGGGGCTGTATGGGGTACTAATCCATGGCACTAATCCCCCAGTTTGGAGAAGCAGGCTGGAGTCCAACACTGAAACTAAGCAATGTACTGCTGTGGAGGGGTCAGCAACAAAATGTATTTTAGCCACCTAAAAAAAAAATCTATTAAAAAAATCTAAAACAGTTTAATTGTACACTATAGATGGTGTTTTCATTGCTTTACCTTACCTTTAGCATACCCCCAGAATGAATAACAGTTAAACTATATATATATATATATATATATATATATACATATATATATATATAAAATGTGAAATTTTGTGATTAAAATTGCTCTGCTGGGGGACTGAGGACTTCTGACCTCAGCTCAGTATTTCTAGAATCATGACTATGATCCTGCTGGCTGTCAATGAAAATAGTGGGTCTCGTTGATGAACTGTTAGTAAATTAGTGAGTAGATTTGCACATAAAAAAACCTTGGTACTAAAAACCCACACCAGATTCATAAAAGCTGCAGGAAACTTGAATTTGATTGTAGGCATGCGTGTATATTCATGAATACCAATCAATCGTAAACTGACAGCCCGCTCCCGCTAGTCAGCAATTAGCATACATACATAGCATCTCCATCTATGAATAGCCAGTGACCACCATATACGGAGGTGATAATTACTATGAATAGGCACATCCTGTCAACCTCCAAACATGGTGCAAACAAAGAGAGAGAGAGAAAAAAAAAACTTTTCTGAGGTTGAGACTGAAGTTATTTTGGGTGAAGTGGAATTGAGTAATGGATGCCGTTAACTCTGTGTCCTCTGTTGTAACAACCATCCAATGACTTAAACAAAAATGGTGCTATGTGCAAAAATGCAAAAACACACACAAGTACTCCCACACACAACAAAACAATTGCTACAGGAGAAGGCTCCTCCCAGTTACAGCTGCAGACGAGCGTATTGTTTGCATCATCGGAAAGAGCTCTCTGTCAGGGGAGACAGCAACATATCTCCACAGGAGCAGTCAACAGCAAGCTCAGAAGGTAAGGTGATGTACATGCTATATTAAGTGTTAAATCACTGTACATTCTGACAGCCATCACTGACAGTGTCAGTAACATGGGTCTCACAGTCTCACCACTCAAACAGAAGATAAATTCGTGGAGTTATCTCTCCTGATTGAATCAAGTGGGAATGGGATGCCAGAAATGTAGAAAACACATGTATTAAGTCAATTTAGATAACTCAGTTACATTTTTGAGAAACCTTATCTGAAGCTTAAATCTGCTATATGCCAACTAATTTAGCTAAATGTGTTACATTTCTAAACCTCTGCCATGTTTAACTTGCCTGTTTCAAAGGCATCTGTGTATTGTGAACATAACAGAGCACAATACAAATTAAAATTGTAATTTCTAATAATGACAAGCAATATTTATGTGTATTTCTTATTTACACAAGCACTACGAGCAGTCAGAGGCAGGTGTAGATTTTGTCAGTACCATAGACTGTATAAAAATAGTACCTAGCTCAGTACCTAGGGAAAGATTGGAGCTACAAATATTTTGATGAATGCCGAAATACACAGACATTTCCTTCTGCAAACAGTTTACAAACAAATTTGTCCTGCTCGCATTTTATGAAAGACACCCAGTGAGTCTGGAGGCAGAGCGGTGAAGTGGTAGTGCTGAAATGCAGGGCTTTATCTGTGTTTTCTAAAAAGCATGTTTATAAATAAATTTGTCATAGCAAAATTAAAATGACTACCAGGTCAGGAATCAGTTCCTGAATGTGACTGTAGATACTCTAAGCATGTTATTTAAGTGATGTTATGTTCCACTCCTGTTTGCACACACTGTACCTCTGAGAAAGAAAAGGTATTTAAGGTGTATGTTACAGCTTCATGGGCCCAATGAGAGCTATAAGGATGACTTATGTACACTAAAACACATTTGTGCTGCAATAATCTTCTGTGTAGCTTTTCTGTTCTCATGATGACTCCTCTGAAGACTGAATGTGAGAGTTCTGTCTAAACGCACTGCTATATGTTTTTGATTCAATACAAAAGTACAAAAATCATAACAGCAGTTTATACCTGACATTTGTCATAGTGCTTCTCAGTTTTTAGAATCATTAAGTAGCTCAAAACGAGGCCCTCCAGTAATAATCTGTGACTATTCCACATCAAGAACAGCTACTTTTTTCTCCCTGCTTCATTACTACATAACTCTGAAGGATGACTTCATCAAAGCTCTTATAACTGCTGTCTAAAACAACAGTGTCCATTCTTGACTGTTGGTTGGTGTTTTACACATCTGACAGGCAAAGAACGATAAAATATAGAAATTAAACAAAAGCAGATACAGATCCTGAAAATTCATCTGCCACCTAAAGGGTGTATTCTGCATGTGTATGAATACCAATAATAATGTTTTCATGAAATTGTTCAATTAGTTTCAAGGTCATTTCTGATATTCTGGTAAAATATAAATTGTGAATCAGTGAGTGTTTTCAACAACTATCTTTATATAAATATATTCAAGAGCATGTGACAATAATGGAACGTCAGTAATTCTGATACATCATACATGTTATTACTGCTTTGTAAAACTAAGGTGGCAGTTGAGCGCTCTGTCATTTGTTAATGAATACATTTATATGCTCTGATTCACATGTACACTGTGGTCCTCTGCAGTTTCCTAATGAAGTACTCTTTCTATCTTACTAGTCACTATGTTGATAATGAGGGAAGGTGACATGCAATAGACCCGCGTTCTGGACACAAACAGGGGAGGTTCCATGTACGGACGCCCTCAACACCTCTTGTTCTTTTACTCTTCATTTTGTTGTCTTTCTTTGGGAGTAAAAGTTAGCCGCGGCAGGACACCAATGTTTTGTCCTCAGACAAAAATGAGGAAGAAGAAGGAGAGGGATGAGGAGAGCAAAAAGAAGAGGTGGAAGAAGAAGAAGAAGAGAAGGAGAAGGTGAAGACTGAGGAGAAGAAAAAGAAGAAGGAGATGAAGATGGAGGAGCGCAAAGAGAAGATGAAGGAGGAAAAGAAAAAGGACAAGAAAAGGGAGAAGTAGAGGGAGACGGAGATGGAACAGAAGAAGAAGAAGAAGAAGAAGGGGAGGTAGATGGAGAAGAAGGAAAAGGAAGACAAAGGAGAAGAGCAAGAAGAAGAAAAAGAAGGTTGTTTTCATTATCAGTTGTCATAAAATATAATATACTGTATATAAAATGTCAGAAAATAGTTAAAAAAATTGGCAACAATCCAGAATCCAAAGATACTCCATTTACAACAACAATAACATTACAAGAGTGAAGCTGCCAAACTCATCTCATTAATCAGTGTTTCCAGAAAAATGACTAATTAATAACCAGTTATATAAAAATGGTAAACACATTAACTGACTTTCAGCAGTGGACATAACAATCATCACTTTCACATAACAGAGGTATCGTTTTTAGTTTTAAATTCACTATGAGGAAGTGTCAGGGTCTAAATGCTTGAGAACAAAGGAGTGCTGTATTTTCAGTGTCAGATGTGGAGCCGGGCAGGGACTGGGTGGTTAGCATGAGCAGTGAACCCACTCCTGTGGAGCAAAGAAATAAATGCCACCTGCAAAACAACAACCATCAGCACTGTTTGACTGAAAGGTAAACCCAGGAGCTCTGAGCACCACAGAAGGGTAAAAAATCTGCAGCAAGTCTTTCAGAAGGCAAATTAAACCTATGTGCTGCCACTGAAAGCCACAACAGACTCAACAACTCAGTTTCATTGATTTCTCTCCCCTCAATATATGTGCTCCTCTCTGCTGAATCAGATCAATAATCTCCAGGACTTCTGAACTCCACAGACTGGCAGCAGGGACTCAGCCTTTGGTCCTCTGCAACTCCCTCTTCCTCAAACCTCCCATGTTCCCTCTCTGTGCCGTTGGGCTTCATGGAAGAATTACTTTCAAAGTCCCAATTAAGCTGCTTTAATGAATAAATTCTACATTTACCTCCTACTGTGAGCACAAAAAAAAATCAAAGATAGGACGCTAATAAGCCAAAAACTGTGTACACTGCAACTCTGGTGCAGTGTTTGGTTTCTGATTAAGATGTTGAAGATTTCATGACAACACCCAATGAGGCACATGGCTCTTGTCATGTTAATAAACCTTCTACTTACCAAACTGAAAATTGTAGACTTCTTAAAAACAAGGTGCAAACATTTATAAATATGGCTGTGTAATAAACCTCCTGTGTCACTGTATCCAGGAAACTCCCATGGCTCTGTGTTGAATATTCCGAACATTAAAGCAAGTAAAAACACAAGGTCTAATAAAGGCCTTAAAGTGATTTTTCCCACCTCATTTGAGCCTTTTGGAAATGAAGCAGAGGCTTTTTGTTCTCTTGTAGTATCAGCTAATTGGAACCAACACACCAGCTGATAATTATGTTGAAGGACTGACCACAGGCACAACCGCTCCCTTAGCAGGTTGAAGGAATTATCAAAGCCAGCTGGAAGGCACTACTAAGATGGCATTAATGGCAAAATAAACACGGTGAATGAATGCAACCACTCTCTTTTTTAAATTAAATAAAGGCTGTAGACAACACTGATATGGCTGAGATCTGTCTTTAATAAGCGTTTCAGTCATTTTGCAACTAAAAGGCAGAACTATTGCTTTCATCCATCCATCCATCCATTTTTTAAATTTCTTATCCAGAGTTCACCCTGTGTCCATTATTGCACATGTATCTGCCTGATTCAAAAACCTTTACATTTTGTTTAAGCATAGTACTTATTCAGAAAAAAGGATGTGTACCATCTTTGTTTTAAGTATTTGCAATTTGAGAGACAAGACTTGTTCTTGACAAGTCCCCCTCATATGACCACATATATCGTTTGTTCCTACCCTTCATTAGGAGCCACAGCAGTCATATCTAAAAGACAGGATAGCTCGAATATGATCGTTAACAGCTGCAGTTTTAAATATGTGAATCGGTCGCAGTTGCACCAAAACTACTTGATTAGGTTTATAAAATAGAATTGTCGCCTTGCAGTTGTATGCCTCCACAAACCAGTCAATGTGCAGTTACAATTTACATTCATGTCTGTGAAAACATGGATGCTTCACACACATCTTTCCTCCGACAGCACAGAGGAGCTATACAATCAGCACAGTTTCAAGGTGGACACCCCAGATAAGTGTCACCAATTCAGTATCTGACCAAATGTCTCCCCTTCTGTTCTATTATCACATTAAATAATGGCCAGAAAAAGGTTGTTACAGAACATTATGACGTCACAGTGAAGTTGACCATTGCCCTTTTGGATACAATGTCATCATGCATCATTTCATTCTGTTATTTGTGTAAATTCTCCTCCTCCTCTGCATAATTAGCAGAGTTATGGCCAAAAACATGGTTTGTGAGGTCACAGTGACCTTTGACCTTCGGCCACTAAATTTTAACCAGTTCATTGTTGAGTCCAAGTGGACACTTCTGTCAAATTTGAGGAAACTGCCTGGAGGCAATCTTGAGATCACAAGCATGGGACAGATGTTACATTAGCATGTTTGTTACTAACCTAACGTGACGTGACACATGTCATTTGACATATGACACATGCGTCTCGTGACATACTATGTTATGTATAGGGCTGTAGTCAACCAAAGAAAATCTTGGTCGACTAAAGTCGCACATAATCTTCAACTAATTGATTACTCGTGGGGGAAAAAAAAAAATCTGCACGTTATTTTTACTTCTGCGGTGGTGTGTGTGTGTAGTTACACCTCCAAAACACTAGTCGGCAGTGGAGGACTGTGTTAAGTGCTGTAAAGTTTAGTTAAAATCAAACTTTATTTATATAGTTGATTCAAAACACACATTAAATATGGCTTAATAGAGGCAATTTCAAACACAAGTATACAAATTGGCTTCACTATAAATTGCAGAACTGACATATAAACACTTGTCTTTATCTGGACACATTTACCCCACCAATACAACATGCTAACGTTATTAGCACAAGACTATGGCATTTTACATGGTATACATTAGCCTAGCATCGAGCGGAGATTTCCTCTGCTCATATGAAGCCAGGATAAATCCCGAAGTATAAATCCCTAAAGGATAAATCACACACATGACTTAAAATGCTATTTTAGTGAAGGCTTTACTGTCTTCACAATTTATTGTTTCTTATCTGTGAAACACAAGTAAATACAACCTTCGTTTCCACTGAGGGAAATGGTTTCAGCTTACAGAAACAACAGACAGGAGGTCGGCGTCACCGCGACGCTGAGCGTGAGGGTGGGCAAGTTCAACTTTGTCAACAACGGGGGTGTTTTGAAAACACGCCCATTTTCACAGGTAACTTAGCCTGTCCCCCCCGCCACAGGAAATAATGGATTAATCCTGGAAAGCTGTTGATGGAGCACTTTTCTCCTTATGAAAGTAACACAGCGATTATTCAACCCATGAGAATTTGGTCGGACTAGAGCAGAGCGACCAAATAATCGACTAGTCGACCAGGAGACTACAGCCCTAGTTATGTAGCTAAAGTAACTCAATTTTGACTTTTGGTTTCACGCTGGGCATGAACAAATATCTCTCTGGGTCAAAGTCCTGTGTTTTTTGACCCACCTGTTCACCCGACCTCCCTACGCTGACTTTCCTGCTCTTTACATCTTGTCACATGTCTTTCTCCTTTGTTCCCATCATAATTACTACAGCCACCAAAGGTCGCTGTCTAACAGTAAATATGGGTCATAATAAGCTGCTTGTAAAAAGGACCTATGTGGTCTTATTTAGAGGGAGGACAGTCTTGTTTTTGTGGCGAGGCAGAAGAACCTTCTAGATTTTTAAAAATCCATCTTTCAGAGAAACAGAGTTGAATGTAACAAACTGGTGCTGGGTTCATTCAGGACTGCTGTAGCTCTTTCCCACAGCAGGAACTTACTGTAAAAGACTACTCAGCTGACTGGCATTGCATTATACAATAACAATAATAGTTTTAAACTCCATGCTATAGGTTGTTAAGCTTCTAAAACAGAAAAGGACCCTTGTTTCTTTATCACATACGCATCAAACATACAGAGACAAACACTTTCACACCTAAGTGTAATTTAAAGTTCCCACTTTACCTAAGATGTTTTCTGTGGAAGGAACCTGGAGCATTTACAAGAAATCCAAACAGGCAAAGAGAGGAACATGCAAACTCTACACAAGAGTGGAACATAAAAGGAAACACCCAAATCTGATTGGCTGCCAAAGGCTGATTTCCATAAAAAAAAAAGATTTAACAGAGGTAAACCTTTCTCGATTGAGAGGCTTGTTGGGTCCACACAGACAGGTTGAGTTCCTGCAGTCACTCAGCTCTGCTGATGTGACTTCCTGTGTCTGTTGAATGTTTTGTTCACTTTATATACACATTTACAGCTAGTGGATGAGAATGTTTCTGGTCCAGCAGGAGTAAAAACTGTACCTGGACATTTGGGAATGTGTAATTTTGGAAGAGACAGCTGCAACAACGTTTTGTCCTTCAGCCTCCAACAAATGACATGTGATACTGTGACATGGATTCTGAAGGGAACAGCAGTGTTGAACTTTCCAGGAAAATTCTAAAAATGTAGAAACTTTCTGCTATAATGTGACAAGTGTCTGGAGACAGACGATAAATGTGCCAAACATACTGAATGCTCTGAATGTTTTGAAGAGTTTTCTTCCCAGTGCAGAGAGCTGGCTGCCCACTGCGATCACGATACAACTTACAGATCCTGTTGAATTATGCACAATACATAAGCAGTCAATAGTAATTAATGTAGACAAGTCAGGTGCTGTTTGGTGACCTTTAGCAGTCACACACTTCCTCACACCTTCACCCCCAAATGTGACAAACAGTGATCTCAAAGTCAGGTTTGCTTCTAATCACTTGTCATGCTTTAGTCTTTTTCTAACTCATTCAGAGATTAGATTATATGAAAATAGAGTCATACGCATCACTGGTTTTGGCCATCATATGTGACGTGGTGGTCGGTGCGATACGATCCAATTTTGGAATAGAACTGAGAACTAAAGCTCGACCAAATAAATCCACCGCTTATTAGCCACTGTTAACTAGGGGCGTAACAATCAGTTAATCTTGATCAATATATCAATTCAATGATCAGCGATCCAATATTATCAATGCAAAGTGAAAACATCGATCCATATCATCTTTAGGTTATGCCTTTAATTTGAATTTCTATGTCACTGTCAAACAGCAGCAGGCCGATAATAGCAAGCAGCCAAGAGAAAGAGGATGAGGATAACGCAATGTACTTGGGAACAAATCAGCAGTGTGGAAATATTTTGGAAAATATTTTATTTGAATAGTTTAAGAAAGGAGAGCATGAATGTTTACTGCTCACTTTGGGAACACTATTTAACAAAGGATAAATATTATAGGGACATTCAAGATGTTTTGAAGTGGGGTTGTACGAGGTACTACGAGTTTGTGCTTCTCAAAGTCAAAGAAAAATCCAAAACAGCTGAATTTCAAGGAGGCTACGTTATTGAATTCCACCAAAGGACTGTTCCAATGTCAAGGATTCCTGACACCAAAGAACCACGTCTATCCTTCAGTGAATGTTAAAGGATGCATGTGTGTATTCTCAGCTGGAATTAAGTATCCACAATTCTTTGAGCAAAATTTGCTGGAATTAAAAGCAGGGCCTCTTCAGTAATGCTCACATGGGCACTCACTAGCCTGTTCCAATATGTGTTCACCAAACGCTAGGAAGGAGTCTTGCCTAGCCTCTGTAGGACCTGACTTGGAAGGACCCATCCTACCAAGAAAGCATCCTTGACTTTGAGATGCACTCACAGTTTTACCTACAGCAGATGGCAGTCAGCATGCTCCCAGTTTGGGGAAGCAGACAGGGGTACCAACACTGAAGCTGAGTACTGCACTGCTGTGGACTTCGGTTAGCAACAAAACATATTTTAGCCACTTTAAAAAGGCCCATCTTAAAATCATATCAGTCAAAGTGGACGCTACACTGAGAATATTTTCCCTGCTTTACTTTGCCGTTTAGACAGCCCTTTACTTTGGCACTACATTTTCTCCACCTTGGAACTTGTGTATCCCTACACCTAAGCCCAACTGTGTCACACATTGTACTATCCACTGCTCAGCTGTTTGGGTCAGAAAGTGCTGTTGTGCAGCCCAACTAAAAAGAAATTTAATTTTTCTAAAGATTTCTAAGATGGCACATGCTTGTGTTTTCCAGGCTGTTCAACGAAATAAACAAAAACAGTCGTGTATAGTTATACTGAATACAGATGTCAACACTCCACCTGCAAGACTGAAGAAACTAGGTGATTACAGTGGACATTTCATTCAAGAGGACTGTGTAAAACCTGTCAAATAAGACAGAAAGACTGAAGAGGCATGCTGTACCTAACCATCAGGTAAAATTATGCTTAATACCTGCAAATAGATTTAGAGATGTGTCAAAAAAAAGTTCACAGTTTGCCTCTAGGGGTGTAAATCACCAGTTTCATCACGAAACAATATTATATCGATTCTTTGGACAACAGTACAATATTTGCCGATATTACAAAGTCTGCCACGACACAATTTCAGTTTGATGCGATTCAGGGGCCTACGATCAATACGAGATGATGTCATCTGCCCATTTAACACACTGTTACAGAAGAAGCTGCCACCCCTTTCTTTTTTCTTTTGGCCATAAAAGATGAAAACAACATAAATAGTAAGTGCAGTAAAGTTTACTTTAAACTGACTCCACTAACACACATCAAACAGCACATGGAATAAGTTAAACCTTCAGGGCTTTTTGCCAGAAAGTCCTTTCTGGAAAAAATCTTTTCATTTTAACCCAAACCATCATCTTTTTCCGAAAACTTCAGGGTTATCTGGATTAAAACCCCGAAGGCAAACTTCTCCCAACAGCCGTAAAACATGGACTGACAACAAAGTAAAGTCAAGAAAAGTATCAAGTTCAGCTCAGTAATTCCTGTCAAGGTTCATGGACAAAACAATTGCTTTTTGCTAGTGACCCATTATTACCTCAAGCATGTTTACATTGCATAAATTAGCCTAGTGGCTGGCAAACTTTTTTTATTCAGTTTCTAATTTAAAATTACATGCAATATTATTATTTTTCTTACTCACCCTTGGTTTAAGTCACTGCATCTCCCAACGGAACAGCACATTTGAATTTCAGTCCGCGTGCCATTTTCCCACCAAACATTATTGAAAAAGGGCAGCTAATCTTGCCATAGTTAGAAGTTAGTGGAGTGAGATGCCCGACCAGGCAGGTGCGTCATGCGTTATCTCATAACAGTATTGTTTACATACAGCATGTGCTTTGTGATTGACCCCTTTTTTCTCCAAAATAGATTATATTTCCACACTGTTCATTCATCCTAAGTACATAACATTATCCTCTTTCTCTTGGCTGCTTGCTATTATCGTCCTGCTGCTGTTTGACGGTGACACAGAATTTCTAAATAAAGGCATAACCTAAAGACGATGATATGGATCAATGCTTTCACTTTGCATTGATGATCCTGGATCACTGATCATTGAATAGATATATCGATCCAGATCGATGGATCGTTAGACCCCTATTGGCTTCCCGCAAAAGTTCTTCCTTTGTATATTCTGGTTCATTAAGATAACCTTTTGCCGCCATAGTCAATGGCTGATCCACAGCCTAACACAGTGAGCGGCCCAGCTGCGCTTATGCGTAGGAATATGAACATTCTAAGGTTGAGAAAAATGTAGTGCCAAAGCAAAGTACTATGTAATGGTAAAAATATTTTCAACATAGTACACATGTAAATTGATAGATTGTGTGATTGATCATTATTTTTTAAGCAGGCCTTTTTTAAGTGGATAAAATATGTTTCACTGCTGCCCCTATCCGCAGCAGTACAGTGCTTAGCCTCCATGGTGATACTCCCATCTGCTTCTCCAAACTGGGAGCATGCCATCTACTGTAGGTAATACATTGACTATGGATAAGTTTCAATTCATAAAATCCAAACTATCTTGTTAAGTCAAGGTCAACATAGCATTATGTGGCATTCAACTGCATACAGTGTTGCAGTATATTTGGTGTCCTTTAAGAGCACATAGATTGGTTACAATACAGAGCAGTAATCTCCTAAAACAAACAAAGGATATGCCAATATTGACACTGAAAGGAGCTGTTACAAGATTAAAGACGGGCCCTCACACAAAAGGAAATCAAGGCCCAAAAATCCAAACTAATTGCTGGAAGCCCAACAGAACACAATAGATTAAATTTACTTCTGAGTGAAGTCAAATCACCATCAGCTCAGGCAGCAGCACAGAGATGCTGGGAGATGTCTTCTTTTCTTTGTGGGTTCAGAATTTTGGCACAGAGAAATATCTTTCTAATCATTTGGTGCTCGGGGCTCCTGGAACTACAGGCCACAGTCAGCCACCCACACACACTGTGGTGAAAACTATGGCCACTAAAGCCAGGAGTCAAGAGCGGCGCCTCTACACCACTTCAGGCAGAGATGTCTGATGGCTGGAGGAGTTAAAGCAATGGAAGGGGCATCCCTCCTCTACTCTTTTTTTCTTTACAGTAATTTAAATATGGCTGATAATAAGCATGTTGCAGCTGCTTTTGTTTGAATGACTTGAGGGTAAAGGAAAGCAGAGTAAAGGGCAGACAGAAAACTGAATAGGGAATGGGAGCTAGTCAAAAAGTTTTTTTTCACTTCGCATCAATGGGGACTGAATGGAGTTTAAATAGGCGACTGTAACTATGAACAATGACGATGAAGTGATGCCCAAGCAGTGAAGGTAATCAGAGGATTTCAAAGTCGTCTGATCCACGACAGCAGCTCAGGAATCCTCCAACAAGCTAAACAGGCCTCTAAATCTCATATTTTGAGGAGTTAACCAGCAGACATTAATACAGATAAGGACAAAGGAAATGATACAGAAAAGGAAACTCCAACAAGGCAACACAAACAAGTGTGATGTTTTGAACCACTCAAAGTTGGTGTGTCATTCAGAACATTTGCCCTCAGTCTGAACCCGATGCTGCTTATTTTTTCTAGAAACAACCTACATGCAGAAGCAATACAGCCATGCATTAATAAACGCTTTGGGGTTGCATTTTTGATGTATGAAAGGCGCTATATAAATAAAGTTTGATTGATTGATTGATTGAAACAAGCGCTTCCCTGGTATTTGCGGATCAGCAAATTGCTAGCACTTGATTTACTTTTACAAATGGATGTGTTTGGATGAGAATTTTTTGAATTTCTTTGCATATATTTCTTTTTAAGCATTTGTTTTTTGGGCATGGTTAATGATTGTTGCCTGGACCTGAGCATTCGCGATACCTTAATAAATTATGGTTGATTGCTGTCATTTCCCTTCAGGCTTCCCTCATCCAAGTGGATCAATGAAACACAGTGGCCTGATATTACTTATCTGGTAGGGGTGGGAATTACCAGAAGACCCATGATACAATATTATCACGATGCTTAGGTCACAATACGATATTACTGTGATATTGGGACATGCTGTGTATTACGATAAAATATGTTGCTATTTATTCCCCTTTTTTCTTTTCAGTCTGTTGACTTCAATCATTTTTTATTACAGCAAAATGTGATGCAAAGCAAACAGACTGACCACACCGTCATAAAACCTGTCAGAAATACTGCATATACCTGACAAACTGAACTGCTGGCAGATTTAACGCCCTCTGTGAGACCAGATTAAATGCATAAGCGAAACTTCACATGCACACATCCTGCTAACTGAATGGCAACACCTATGTTAACAAGCATTGTCTGTTACATCCACAATCTCCCATTCTTGTGCTGCATTGTGCAGGAGGTCTGCAGTGTTTGCTCTGGTGTAACTTTTGTGTACTGCTCTAGTTTGGAGAGCGTGAGACAGCAGTTGCCATTTCTGTGTGATATAATGTGCCATTACAGTCACATATGAATCCACTGACCTTAAAGTCCAGGCATCACAGGTTGACATTACATTACATTACATCCATTGTGAAAGTTAGAAATAGCCTCAACACATTCTTACTCCAGGCTCTCTACATATCGACGTTTGGTCATGGACTTTCCACGTCAAGATATAATGTTCAAGGTACCCTAAATGCGTTGGTTGTTGATGTTCTGGGATGCCGTATCAACTTCCACCTGTTACATACATTGTCTGTTTTTAAAATACACTTCTGTTTTCACAGGAAGCACATACAGCATACAATCTCTTTCAAAATAAATGCACTATGGTTGTACAACACCATGAATTGATGTGTTTTGTTTCTTAAACAACTAACACGCGTTGTTTCGTTCTGCCAACACACCCATGTGGTTTAGGCAACAAAAGCATGGTTAGGTTTAGGAAAAAAGAACAGGGTTTGGCTTTACATTCATACGGGGAGCGAACACCAGCCACCCAGATGAAAGTCTGTGGTTGTTGGACCCATCCACCACCACTCCCGCCTACCCTACTTGGACTTCTGTGCGTCTTAACTTTCGTTGTTTTTCTGACGTCTTTCCCCCTACACCACCAGGTGCTGTTACACAATAACTGCGCCCGACTGTGTAAAATGCCAGCATGAAAGGATGCCTTTTTTTTTTTTTTTGTCAGTGTCTAATGCAGGAAGTCACTGACCAACCTCAACATTTGTTGCATTTATCATTAAATGATCCAGGGAACTCCTGTGTTTCTATGTTGGAAAAACATAGAGGAGATTATCAAAGAAAAACTTTAAAATGGGTATTTACAGCAGGGGGAAAACACTCAGAAATATCCCCAACAAAGAGTGATAGGGCAAAGAGAAATTGTGGAGAGGAGCTCATCACCCAGCAGCAGACGTGTGTGGAACTCAGTGGGACTCTGATGGAGTTTCCTGGCTGTCAGGGAGCCATCTGCAGCTGTCCCACAAGATTGATGAGCCTGCTGCCTCTCACATTTGAATCAGACCTGCCTGCCACCAAAACTGAGCTCTGGCCTATTTACATCCTATTACCGAGAAAGGGGACACCCTTCTCATTCACACCATGGACCCAAACACAAAGGGATGATGATGTTGATGCTTTCATACACAGTCAATATCTATTCATTTTCCTAACATCATAATAACCAAAAAGATATCGACTGATCCTCACTTCGGCCCTGTAATTGCACACCTTGCTGTCAGTCATTTGATGCCATCTGTCTTTGTTCAAACCAATCATCTGAGTCCAGAGCACACTGCTGCTCTGTAACATTGATCAGCTGCTGCTGCAGGTTTACCAGTGAGGCTGAGAGGTGTGCCGCCGTCCCAACAGAGAGACGCTCTCACTGTCATCTGAGGCTAATGAGATCACATAGATAGAAATGGGCCTCAACATTGATTTCATACCATGAATTAAGCATTGCAGACTGTTTAGCTGTCCTACTCGTGGTTCCACATCAGTGAAGAAATATTGGATTTGAAAGGATCAAGGTTTGGTTTGACAGCTGTGGTTTTTTAATCAAGATTTTATATCTACAGTAAATGAGCAGGCAGGTATAAAGAATGCAACTAGACATCAGGTATGTAATGTTAAATAAAAATGAGACTAAATGTATGAAATATGTCACAAGTGGCCTCTGCAGTGTTATCACGTGCAACTTTCTGACCACAACACAGTGATGTGAGGTGATACAACAGTCGGCTTTTGTTGCCATTAGTTCTCTGAAGTCGGTTTGGTGTGTCTGGACCTTTACACTTGTCAGCTTATATTTGATGACTGTAGTGTTGTAGCCTACATTTTATGTAGTCTTGATTTGGGTGTTTTCAGTGGTCATTTACATTTGTAAGGGTTGTAAATCTATTTTTTAAGTCATTTGTAGCACATCTTAGTAAACTTTCATCAAATAAAATGTAATTTACCAACAACAAAACCTTGACTAGTGAAATTACAGAGTGGCTAGTTACTTTGGAACACTACTAGGCACATTGGCTGGTGAGCCAAAAAGTTAATGCAAGCCCTGACACTACTTCACACATGTGTAGCCAGGATCATGACTTTAATCAAAAGGGTTCCACAACAGTCACCCTTTCAGTTTGTGTATGTCATTTTCAGCCTTGTGCATAAATGCAGGGTTATTGCTTACTGTATTGGATAAAAAAAATAAAAAAAAAACAAATACAGATGGCATGAGATGCGCTTACCTGTTTTCAAATCAGCATGTGGAGAGCAGTTAGCAGTCATCCAATCAGCAGAGAGCATGAGGAGAGAGCAGAGAAGAATAGACCAATGGTTAGCTCTAGGCACAGAAATCTACCAGGCAACAGATGATGCAGACACTCAGCTCTGGCATCCAATCAGACTGTTTGTGGGTTTACTGTAAATTCAGTCAATTTTTGCTTTGAACATTTGATTTACTTTCATTCTGCTCCATATAAACACACACTGTACATCAAGTGAAACAGAGGATGTGTGTCAAGGTTAGCCTCCCCTCCTCCATCATTCAATTCCCCCCTCCTCAACCCCCTTCTGCTCCCCTGACAATATCAATCCCACTGAATATATTGAATATGATTTTCCTCCTCCATCCTTCCCCACATTCTAACAAAACCAGCTCTCTTTTCTCCATTAATGAGGTAATCAGCTCCTTCTTTTTTCTCTCTTTTTCCCCTCCGTCAGCCTGGAGAGAGGGGGAGGAGAGGAAGATGAGGAAGGGCAAGGAAGCAGGTCAGGCCTCGAGAGGAAGAGGAAGAGAAAGTAAAAGGCTTCATGCGGCGTTCAGGTCGGATCAGAACAGGCAGTAATGACGGATGCCATCACTAATTAACTGAACACAAACTACAGCAAAAAGACATCAACACATAAAACTAGAACTAGAATTACCGCCTCGTGGTTCCATGCCTTTGCGAACCAGTCAAGTTGCAGTTACAGTTTACATCCATGTCTGTCCAAACTCATATGTAGCCATGACAGTACACAATGCTTTTAACATGGATGTTGCTGCAAAGAAGCTTGAAATTCTAAAACATGGATTCTTCACACACATCTTCCCCCAGGCAGTACAGAAGATCTATAGCCTACAATCAGCACATTTTCAGACGGACACCCAAGATTAGTGTCACCAATTCAGTATCTGACCAAATGTCTCCTCCTCTGTTTCTCAATTATAACATTATGATGTCACAGCAAAGTTGACCTTTGACCTTTAGGATTTAAGACGTCATCACTTCATCATTGTATTATATTGGACATTTGTGTAAAATTAGCATATGAATTCTTGAGTTGCGGCCAAAAACATGTTTTGTGAGGTCGCAGTGACCTTGACCTTAAATCTTAACCACCAAATTCTAATCAGTTCATCCTGAAGTCCAAGTAGATGTTTGTGCCAAATTTGAAGAAATTCCCTGAAGCTGTCCCAGAGATATCACGTTCATGACAATTAGACAAACAGCCCAGAAACATTATGCCTCCGGCCACAGCTGTCGTCGGTGCGGAGGAATGAATACGTACTGTTACGTAAGCGTACTTAAAACAGTTTTATTTACATTTTTTTCTGCTGATTTGCTGCCTGAGTTGACACACTTCATCTGTTTGAAAGAAACATCTCACAACATCCTACTATTGTATGCTATTCTACAACAGTCAGTAAGCTGTGCTGGAATGACTCATTTTCAAAGTATCTGCATGAGAAAATACTCAAATAAAAGTCCCACTGTCATACACATGGAGATCAGTTTGCCAACCCTGGCTAGTGCTACTCAGTCTGTGGAAACAGTTGCATAATTTCATCTGTGGCTCGGGAGGAGCTTTGTGAGGTCAGAGGACATAACCCTGATGATGTCATAGTGAGGCCACCAGTGTTATGTTCTCAAGCTGCAATCCATTGCACTCCGAACTCAGAAAAAAAAAAACTACCTCTGACAGGGAAAAGTATAATGGAACAGTCACTCAAGTTGGAACTTGAAACTTGGCCAAGATCCATCTCGCCCAAGTTCGCCGACATAGACGCACCTGATGTCACAGCCAACTTGACGATGCATCCAGTGAACCGAGCAGAATTACCTTTTCATCAATTTTTACTTAGTGTAGTGTTTTTTGTAGTTTTATTAAACATGCTGTAGCAACATTGTAGCTGTCACTTCAGTTTCTATAGAAATGATTTGTGCTTAATAGAAGTCTTTACAAGCATGTGTATCTCTGTTTCTGTCTCTGTCTACAGCAAAACAAATGCACACGTTCCACAAATTTATATGACCAAAGTATGCCCAATGGCCATTTACGCAATTGAATGAGTAAAGATGAGCAAGACACAAGTTATTTTAAATGCTATTTCTCTGCTAATGGTGCTGTGGTAATTGATGTAGGTCCTCTGTAGATGCCTGTGTAGCTCAGAGACTTGCGATACAAATATCAGTTGGCTGATGGCATTCATGTTTTCCTGAGCAGATGCACTGACATGTATTTAAATCTGAAGTCAGGAATACCACCTCAGAATTATCAACTTCCGACCTGCAATGGATAGCAGCATCAGACTAATAGTGGCAAACAGTGGTGTCTAATAGTCACCTGTTGTTAGTGTAGGCATTCTCTTCCTAATATAAATAGATGCCTGCGCACCCTGCTAAGTAGCCCTTGTGTGTCTGTTGCAGGATGTTACCCGTCACCTTTTCATTGAACCCCCTAAAAAACTTCCCCTGTCTGTTCTGGCCCAACAGCCAGCATTATGAAACCATGACAGGGGTATGCCACAGGGGGAGGTTATGTTCATGTAACACACTGTGTGTCAAATCTACAAAACTACAGAACACCACTGGATAACAAAGCCTTTAAATAGCATACACACCAACATGATGTCCTACAAAGGCACAGTGGAGCTGCAGGTGAGCTGTTTCATGTTGCGTAGGACACTGTGCAGAAACAAGCTGTCAGTGAATGAAGGCTGTTACCACTGAGAGCAGAGCTCTTACTCCACTGTTGACTGATTTTGATTTTGATCTTGAAATAAAAATGTCAGCTTGTGAGCCCTTATCACAGCTTGCACATATTTTCAGATTATTTAATTTGAATAATCTATAAGGGTCACAAAAAGTAAAACTCACCACTTTAAGTTTAGGGGGCAAAGGATTGCAGATTGCTACACCTGAAACTTCTCCTGACTATAATTACTTTGGTTTTCATTGTACAGGAGGTTTTTAGTGGGAGCAAAATTATTCAGAGGTCTCTTCCTCTCCAAAATAAACAGACACTGTGATTAAAAGCAGTAAAAACACAAAATTAAGGCTGATGAGGCAGAAACATGAAGGCGCTTATTTTGTAATATAAACTGCCAAAAAATGTTCATCAGCCATGCAATAACCCTACACATCTGGCTGATAGCCTATGTATTCGTCCTACTGCTCACCACACTGCACACTGTAGAAGACTTTGGGAGAGAATGCCGCAGCGACGTCGAGCTTTGTAAAGTCTTCTCGACAGCTCTCAGGCCAGTTTAATGGCCACGATTCTGCCTTGCTGCCAATGTGACATCAGAAGGAAATCTTGTCATGACGAGAGAATGGCAAAACTTCCAGCTCTTCACTTTAATGAGTTCAGTTTTATGTAACTCACAGGATTGAGGGGGAAGCGGCAATGCACAGTAATTAACCCACTGGAGAGAGAGACAGAGAGAGAGAGAGACAGAGAGAGCAGGGGAAAGATCCAAATCTGAGTGGGATGAGAAGATGGAAAAAAAGAGGAAAAAGGAGCTTCAAGTCTTCGTTCAGCCACATGATGAAAGGAGAAGAAAGGAGAGGAGGAGGAGGAGGAGGAGGAGAGACACTTCTGACAATACCGAAAATTGGTGTTGATGCCAAGAGGTACAGCCAAACTCCCAATCCTATGACGCAACCCCCCTCCAAACTTATTACAGTAAAACCTACTCGTCTTTTGTGCTTTTACTCTGAGGATGAGTCGACTTGTATCTTACACAGACACACTGTGAAACACTTTCATCTGCTGAATGTTAAAATGGAAGACGCAAAATAATCAAAGGGGTTGAGTGCCTTGCTCAAAGTCCAGCCGACAAAGAGTGCTGAGATCAATACTACAAGAAACTCCCAAGTGGTCAGGGAATTTGCACCAGTTGCCTTTCATTTACAAGACAGTGTTTTGCTAATGACCATCATCTCGACAGTAGATTAATGCTAAGCAGTGAGTTAACAACATCTGGCAGCCAAATTCAAATACAACTTCAGAGGAAGAATAAGATGACGCTGTAACAGTTAATGGGCCTGTTCCAAGTCTCTCAGGAAGCTGCTGGTTTCCATTCATTCTACTGAAACAAATGTAAAACACTGTGAAAATCCTAGTGAATGTTCAGTCATGCTACCTATACCTACAAGTACTTTGCAATGAGCTATAAACACACAATTTTTGGGGCATCAGTGTTTGTTTTTTGCAGTGATGGGAAAAGATAAAATGTGAGTCAAATTCCTGTATTTAGATTGGTCAAGGTTGGTGTTATTCTATTTTTTAAAAATCAAAAAATCACATGAAAATGCCAACGTCAAGTCTTTCTCATAGCACTTTCTGACATCCCAACCCCTTCTGTGGCTTTGAGAAAAATCATCATCACTTTACTTTTAAAAAAGGCACAATGAAAGCACTGCAGTCTGAAGTAAACAATCAGGAGGAAATAGCACATTTGTTGGGGATTATTTCAGCTGTTAATTAATCCACAGTTGGTGCTTTAGTGAGTATTTGGAGCAGCAAGGTGGTGTATGAGTCAAAATAAACTACAGTGTGTGTGTTCATGGTAATGACGGAACTTTACACCCAGTGACAGTATGGCTTATTGATGTGCTTTTGATAGTTTTTGAACAACAATGGATAGCAGGTTGTGATGCATACAGTGGTTGTTGGTAGATACATTCACTGATGGTTTGACTCTGGACATGAGATTAGTTGACTGTAATACAAAAAACATTGCTGCACTAATACTGTATCACTGTTTACATCACCTAGCCTTCATGAAAGTGATTGCATTATTTGGTAATGGATACTCTGATACTTTTTTTAAAGCTTTTGCCTGCAATATCAGTCTCTGTTGTGCATTATTACCACATACCATAGACTGATTCCTACAGTGAAGCAGAATCACACAGATTTTGGACATTTTAAGATATCCATCATTTTGTTTGTTTGTTTACCTCTTCTCTAATCTGCCATCCTCTGATCCTTCAGACCCAGGAACTGCCAAACCAGTCCCAGCCAGAGCATGTGAGCGGAGCAGAGCAGAAAATTTCCGCTCCTCGCTCACAGACCTGTCACTTTGCGCCACTCGTCCGCTCCGCTTGGTTCTGCGCATTCTTCGCTCTGCTCCATCATAAATTTTATCCCGCTCCACTCACTCACCACTCCGCTCAAAAAAACTGCGTCGTACTACCCTAATCTGTAATCTTCTATTCACAAATAAAACGGGGTCTGCCCATTTTTCCGACAGCCCATTGGCCCGACATCCCATTGTTCCGACCATATTAAACCTATTGTTCCGAAGTCCCGTTGTTCCGAAATCATCATGATGCCCTGTGGTTAAGGTCTGGTTAGGTTTAGGCACAAAAACCACTTGGGTGTTTGGTCAGTGACTTCTGGCATCAGACACTAACAAAAAAAAGCCGTCTGCATGATACATGGCTAGAAGCTGTTATTGTTTAATGGTGGCAACAACGAAAGGTAAGGGGGCAGAAGTCCGGGTAGGGCGGGCTGGAGAGGTGGTGGATGGGTCCAACAACCACTGACTTTGACCTGGGAGGTCAGTGTTCACTTCCTGTATGATTGTACAGCCAAACCCTGTTCTTTTTTTCTAAAACCAACCACATGCGAGTGTTGGCAAAACGTAACCATTTGCATTTGTTGTTGAAGGAAAAAAACATCAATTTGCTGTATTGTCTCGGCATACTGCATTTATTTTGAAACGCACTGTATGCAAACTGTACATTTCCTGTGAAAACAGGGGTGTATTTTGAAAACAGACAATGTATGTATCAGGCTAAAGTTGACACGGCATGCCAGAACATTAACAACCAATGTACCTAGGGTACCTTGCATGTCATATGTGGATGTCCATGACCAAACATTGATACGTGACGAGGTCAGAGTGTGAATGTGTTGACAATCCCAGCTCAGACCGACTCACTGATACTCTTAATGTTGCACACAGATCGCATGAGTTCATTAACAGAGTCAACAATGGTCAAAATGGACAAACTAACTCTTTCACCTGGAGCTCCAGTGTATCCAGGCAGGGAGCATCTCCCAGTTAGCAGCCTGATTGAACAGTAGCAGCAGCTGGCTGTGAGCCACATTGTGGTGAAGTAGACAGTGTAAGCGTGCAGCTAACACAACAGATTTTTTAATGAGAAACAAGGAGTCACACTGGGGAGAACCTGGCATGGTTGCCTGTTTTAATCCCGAGTGGAAGCCACAATCAGGTAGACACGTCTCCTTCTTCTGCTCAGCATGATGCCACTTTGAATTCAACAACACTAATGAGTTGGTGATTTTCAATTTAAAATTTTCAAACCTCCCTTGGCAGCATTCACTTGCTGACACGGAACTGACTGTTTTTCCATACATTTGAATTCTCATTTTCATTAAAGCTTCCGTGTGAATCTTTTGAATAATTCTCCAGCCAGTTGTGGCCCACTGGTAATTATTTCCAGCATGGACTCTTCTGACGCCATCACACTGACAGCCAATTACATTTCAATTACCCCTGATGCTAATTCTGTACTGCAATACCCACAACAATGATCCCATTTTGGGCTTTTTTTCTGTCCCAATGCTTTAACACTGCTTCCATCATGTGTGAAAGAACAACCACGAGCCTCAGGCAAGTAAATGTAAAGAGTGAAGAAAGGTGAGGGAGGAATAAATATACTACAGTAGTTTAATAGGACTAGAGTCATTCTTAAGAAGCATCCTACACTTACTTTCAGCAAGATGAGGGACAGTCCTTGGAGAATGTGACCACTGTTTAACAACACTATCAGACACAAGACAGAAATTATGATCATGTATAGTATAATATTTGATGAAATGTAGAAACACATTGACCTTTGGTCACCAAATTCTTATCAGTCCATCCTTGATTCAAAGTGGATGTTTGTGCCAAAGTGTAAGAAATTCCCTCAGGGCTTTCTTGAGATATTGTGTTCACAAGAATGGGATGGATGGATGGATGGATGGATGGATGGATGGATGGAAAGATGGAAAGATGGAAAGATGGAAAGATGGAAAGATGGACATGAATGTCTGGCCATAGCTATCGCAGTGGCATAAAAGTTATACAGAACCAACAGAACCATAATCCATAGTCTGAATCAATATAACCAATCTTAGTGATAGAAACAGAGCTGTTATTTGCTGATATTTAAAGTATTTTTCAGAAACTACAAATCTTCGCAGCTTGCTGTTCCATCCCTAAATGTTTCCTATCATTTCAATTTCGACTTAAATTGAGTTCTTGACCCCAAAATCATCACCCTGGGATTCAACAGTATCTGTTGTGTGATACCAATAGTATCAGTTGTTCTTTAACACACTGACAATCTCCAGCACATATCCTTGAGATTCACTGAGCTAATCTACTGACACATAGACAGAGAAGTGACAGCAGGTAATAAATCTGAACCAGAATGTCTCTGAAATCATCTGAAGGAGCAGGGGAGTTCATTTCATGACAGTGCTAAACAGGAAAAGTCAGAACTGTACACTTGAACTTATTAGACATAAATCCATAAACTCAGTTGACATGTAACCCCAGTTTTTGGTGAAATATTCAGCCCTGCAGCAAAACTTTCAGCGCCTCAAGTTGGAGATTCATAATGACTCTCTGACTGCTTTGTCACCTTCTCCAGAGAGCCTTGCTCACTCCTCAGCTCTGGGTCTCCTCTCTCTCTCTCTCTCTCTCTCTCTCTCTCTCTCTCTCTCTCTCAGGCTCTCTCTATCTCACACACCGATAACTCAATGTTTCCTGTGCAAATTAATTTCCAACATGACTCCGACCTGACTCGACTCGCCTGCCAGACCGCGGCTGTTAATGAGCCCTGATGTCTCTCTCACAAAAGCACAGCAATTACTAATATAGCTAGAACTCCTGAGCGACCTACACCTTCCTGAAGAACACATACACACACACACACATATATATACATACACACATACACATACACACACACACACACACACAGATGATGATGCTGAACACTGTGGCTCTGGAGGGTCTGCAGAAGTTAATGGGAGCTTTGCTTCAGGCCTTGCTGGAGGCTGCAGCCTCATCAGTTGTTCTGCTTGTGCGACATATAATAAGAAGGAAATCACTTTCATCATCACTTTCATCACAGCCTGTGTAGTTAAAAATAAAGAAATCAAATGAGGCTCTCTATTTTATTAGCAAAATTAACTTCGATCATCCTGAATAGTTCAAGCACTTTATGAGGAAATCATTTTGTACAGGTCATGTCTCTGCTCCACTGAACAAGTGTATTTTATAAGTAATATCAGCTGCACAGAGATATCGGCCGATATTGGCCTTGTTGACTGTCATCGGCCAGAAGATAAGACGAAATTCATTGATGGCAGTGGCCGATGTTTTCTATTGTGTCACATCAATTTTGCAAAAAAGCAAGGCTCCAGACAAACAGCCACAAACTAAAATGAATGACCATGTATATGAAGTATACAGTAACTGTTTAGGTTCTTACACTGTGGACCTCATACTGTTGAAATCACATCATCATCTGCAACAACTGCTCTAAGTAGACCTAAATGTATGCTATATCAAATAACAACTCCCTGAAGTATAACAGCACACTGTTTCTTTAAGGTCAAACTATCAGCCATTCAGTACATTATCACCACACATGTGCAGTGAACTTCACAGTTTCCTCCCAGTATCTGGACATGTTTGACTCACTCTGCAGTTTTGTGCCAGCACCTCCACAAGCAGCTTTGTGGCTCAGTTAGCTGACTTGGCATCCTGCTGTTGTGACCCAAATACAAACCTACTGCCTGTCTGCCAGCCGCTGCGCTCTGATTGGCTGAGAGGTGACATGAGAGAGAAGAAGGAGGAGGGGGTGGAAGAAGGGATATGTATTTCCATCCTGAAAAATCTAGAAATGCTTTTGATATATCTGACACTATCTGCTGAATGACTTCAATGTTTAACATATCTGAGAGAAAATTCCTCATATATATTTACTTATAGATATGTACACATGCACTGCTGTAACGGCAAATGTTTACTCCCTATAATCCCTCAGTCAACTGGCGCAGAAAGCTTCCTGTCATGTTCCAGAAGTGGAGCAGCAGAATAAAAAGGAAGAGATTCTCATTTGGTGTCACGGCTCGGACTTCTTTTGAATTCTGCTGGACTGCATTAACAAAATATAATTAAAAAGAGATGTGAAATTCAACCTGGAAAAAAACAGCTCCATCCAGCTACATGTCTGCTCTTCAGCTTGAGAATTTCAAACAATAAGCTTCGGAAATTTGTCTGCAACAGTCCTGAAGCAATCGCAGTTTACTGTTTTCCCCAAAAGTATCAGCTCCTGGCAGGCTGCCTCAAACTCCTTCTGAAATTCTGAGATGATTTTACAGAAGGCATTGAAATCTGTACTGAAATATTACGGGCAGAATCAATTACTTTGTACCAGAGTGAATAACTGAATAACACCAAAAACTTCTGCTAAAACATAGCAATTATTTAAGCAAGTAAACTTCTTCTTTACTGGTAATATTGGCCTTAAAATACTTTTAGGACAAGTCTAAAGCCTTTCACATCTCAATTCAGACACCTCCTGTACATAAAGAAATGTATGTATCATACTGGTGAGAGGACAGTGTATGTATTTATTTTATATATATATACGTATATATAGACATTTGAGTGGAAATCACACACAAAACTAGGATTACCGCCCTGTGGTTGTATGCCTCTGTGCACCAGTCAAGTTTCTCTTACAGTTTACATCCATGTTTTCATAAACATGACACCTCAAACACATCTTCCCCAGCAGCACAGGAGATCTATACAATCAGCACAGTTTCAAGATAAGTGTCAGCAATTCAGTATATGACGAAATATTTCCCCTTCCATTTCTGAGGTTTGACGCTGAGTAATGGTCATAAAAGTGCTTTTGCGGAATATTATGATGTCACAGTGAAGTTGACTTTTGACCTTTTGGATATAAAACATCACTTCATTGTTGTATACTATTAGACATTTGTGTGAAATTGTGTCATATTTTGCACATGAATTTTTAAGTTATGGCCAAAATCATGTTTTGTAAAGTAACTTTTTCCTTTGTCCTTCAACCACAAAAATCTGTTAAGTTTATTCTTCAATCCAAGTGGACATTTGTGTCAAATTTAACAAAATTCCATTAAGGCATTCTTGAGATATCACATTCACAAGAATGAGACAGACAAGGTCACAGTGACCTTGACCTTTGACCACCAAAATCTAATTACTTCATTGTTGAGTCCAAGTGAAGTTTGTACCCCAAGAGAATGAGACAAACAAGGTCACAGTGACCTTGACCTTTGACCTATGACCATCAAAAACTAATCAGTTCATCACTGAGTCCAAGTGGACTCTCAAATTGTGCTAAATTTGAAGAAATTCCCTTAAGGCGTTCTTGAGATATCGTGCTCACAAGCATGGGATGGACGGACGGACGGATAAGCTAAAAACATAACCCCTCAGCCCGTGGCTATCACCGGTGCATAAAAGGCATAAAAATATCTCTGGATTTTAAGTGTGATTGTACCACAGTAATGTAAAGAAAAGCTTTCTGATTAAATGGCAGGTGTCAGTCAGTCACATAGGAGGACACACAAAAAGTTCTTGCCTCCCTGTAGTCTGTAACTACAGGGAGGACTGTCAGCAAGCTGACTGCTNACAACAACACACACATACACACACGCACACACACACACACACACACACACACACACACACACACACACACACACACACACACCTCAGAAGCTGATGATACATGTAGACTGTGTGTTGTCACTGCAGCTCCCCAAGACCACAGACCTGCTTAGTCCAACAGCTGCTCTGACTCCTGTATTCAGATACTGAGTGTGTGTGTTAGTGTGTGTGTGTCACTGCACCAACATGGTGTCAATGACAATTAACTGACTATCAACACCACCAATGCTCTCTCTCTCTCTCTCTATCAAACACACACACAGCATGACAGCATGCTCAGGCGAAACCCAGAAATCCCAGCCACAGAGCTTACAAAGGAGTGTCAATCGATATGACAACTCACTTAAGCATGCATGTACACACACACACACACACACACACAAGCCAGGATCAGTTACGGAGCTCAGAGACTCTGGCCCAGCGCCGACAGAGAGGATCAGTCCTGCTCTGAGGGAGGATGAAGTGGAGATGAGAGACAGAGCATCTCCTGAGAAAATATTCAAACCCTAACTGACCCAAAGTCAACTTAATGCTTTGTATATTCATTGTATTAACACAGAATCAAAGGACTCTGTGTAATGTGAAGCAGTCCCTGTTCTCCTTTTGTTCTGGCCTCCACCAACTCCCAAGAACAATGTCTCATTCTTTAGCTGCTAGATGTTCCACGATCTTCAAAAGCTCGTCTCAAACTGTGTCTGTCTGCTGTTTGCTGCTGAGCAGGTAGAGAACAGTGGGTTTGTTGATTTTTTTTTGATGGAAACAGCTGTTGCTGGAAACACTGACACTGAATCATGCAGTGGCATACTGTATATACTGCAAAACCAAAAGTATTGGGCTGTCACATTCTGGTTGGTTGCTCGATTTGTGGGTTGATATGCTTTTGTCAAAGTTCTCATTGGTTAGACATTCACTCATGTTACTTTAGTAATGCCATGTGTCTACCAAAGCGTTTCTTTTTCCAGTTGAAAACTGCAGTTGTTGTTCAGCTCTTGTATTCATCCTCTGTGACGCTTGGTCTTTGTGGTACCTGTCCCGCCCCTTCTCCACTGTGATTTGACGGCTGGTGACAGTGACGAGTACAGTATTTTACTCAAAGTTCAACATTTTTTAACTCTCATTTATATTCGGAAAAACAGATAAAAAATCAATGTCAGATTTATCACTATGTACTTATTGTTCTAAGTCTCTATAAAGACACTGAAGTTGGAGGCTGTATTACAAACCCTCTGAAAGGAATAGAATCACACAGGTGCTAGTGGCATGAGGTAGTTACGACAGGCCCCAGTGCGTGCTATTTTTACGGGCCCTCGTGCCAGATTTTGCCACTAAAATAGCTACTGTATATCTCATCGTGTCATGGTCAAATAGAGACTTTATATTGGACAGCATCATATTACCCAGTAATCATCTTTGCATATCTTTGCCAAGCAAAAAAATGAAGAAGTGCCAAAAACTGCAGTTCCTGTGATGTCCACTTGAGGCTGGCTCCAAGAGCGAGTAAATCCCCATAGACCCCCATGTTAAAATGTCCAACTCAACTCAACTTCTCTTAACTTTCTACGAAACGCAGTGCAACCACACTGCCTGCACTGTCTGTATTTATGCCCCTGATCGGAGCCCTTGTTGGAGCAGCATGATGGCTAATAGTAAGTCTCTCATTCACATGCAATGTTACAGAGATATTTAATGCTAGTAATGTTATGTTGTGTATGACATCATTAACCCCAGAGTTATCGTCAATAGTGTCCAGTATGTCAGATTTTCCTCATCAGTCCTGTTAAATGCTCGGTGGTGTGACGGACATAATCAGTCTATTTTCAGATAATATTACAGAGGACATTATGTTTATTTTTCACTCAAAACATTCCACTTTCCTGAATACAAAGTTAACATGGCCTGGGCAAGTGTTAATATTGAGCCCTGCGACATGGAAAAGAAAACCCTTTGGTTGACACACAACACCAGGTAGAGTGTGCTCAGTGCACTGTGGCTGATTTAGGTAATCTAGAGATAATGTGCGGATTTTTTTACACCATCAATCAATCAATAGGTTAAAGAGTAAGTAGAATTTCAGTTGACCAAAATTTTCTTTAGTTGATTACAGCCCTATAAAGCTAGGAGCTAGAAGAGACAAAAAAGCCCCGTAGAGCTGAAGAGAGTTGGAGAGAATTTGATCATTTAATCCTTTGTTATAATACTGACCATTTTATTTTATCATTTGTTACCAGTCAGCATCCACTGTGTGAGTGCAAGGGTTCGCATATGTCACCAACCAGAAAGAGCGTTTTCTGGTCTGATGTGGCGCAATGTATTGTGGTAGTTGCAGGTTTTCTATCTTTTGAGCAAAGGCAAATGCCATGACCCTTTTTCTCTGTTGTTTCTGGTCATACAGCACTGATGTCAAAAGTATTTGCATCATTCTATTGCACAGACAACCCTGTGTTGTAAAAGACCATCACTCCAGCAGTGAAATACTTCTTTGAGTAGTCACTAGCACTTGCTCTCAGTTGATTGTAGTCCACTTCAGTTTCAATATGGCTGCTGTAAATATTCTCCCTCTGATATGCACCTCTTTTCCTAATAGTTCCCATTTGGAGCCATGGTTGCAGTCTTTTTAAATCCTTGCTATGCTATGTGCCGTGCTATGTTCATGAACATGACTATGTGTCAATTACAGTGCAGTACTGCTCTCCTTAAAGACAGATGGGTTTCACATTGGTAAAAAGACCTGCACTTGTATAGGGCCTTTCTAGTCTTCCGACCACTTAAAGCGCCACATTCAAAACAAGTCACAATCACCCATTTACACATACATTCATACACTGGTGGCCGAGGCAACCATACAAGGTGCCACCTGCTACAGTACACACCTATTGGGGTTCAGTATCTTGCCCAAGAATACTTCGACATGCCGACTGGAGGAACAGGGGATCGAACCGCTGATCTTCTGAAGGGACTACCTTCTGAGCCACAGTCACCACATTGCAGCAGGCAAGTGGAAGTTTAACAGCTTTCTGTTCTGGAGAGAGCTGTGCTTTTTGCTCGATATGCAAATGAGAGTGAATGTGTGAATGTCAAAACATTATTTGGTTGCAGCCGTGATTAACTTTATTCTGACACCTGTATTGTCAAAATGTACAGATTCACTGCCCTCTAAAAGTAACAGAGTGATTATTGCTCTCATCTTATTAGCAAAGAGCTGCACACACAGCACTCAGTTAGCAGCTTCTCTTTAAAAAAGGGAAAAGAAATCTCTAGCTTTCTGTTAAATCAAAGTGTTTACCTTGCAGCCCCTCCACCACTCACCCTCCTTTCCTATTTTAATGTATTTTACATTTCTGAGTGCATTAAGGCATTAACAAAGCAGCATGCACACATTCACAGACACATCAAGCTGCATGTAAATGTACACAATATGATGTTTTGGAGGCAGAGCACTTTCCATTCAGCTGTGCACACACATGCTCAGTGGCTTCCTATGTCTCTGTCAGTCTTTCTGCCGGAGGCTGCAGAGGTGATTCCTCTGCTCCCTCCATGATGTCTTCAGAGACACTCAAACTATTTTTAGCTCCCTCTTTCATACACACTCGCCCTTCTCTTGACGGATCAGCCTTTCAAACGCACAGCCAATGCTCAGGCTGAGTCTTTTATACATATCCTCTCCATCATCACATTTTCCTCTGTACCTCTTTTGTTTTCTTTCCTTTTGTGAGACAGAGGCTAAATCTTCCCTTTTTCCCCCTTCACAGCCTTGATAATTTCTTTCATCGTTTCCTGAACAAGACAGTGACATTTAGTGGAAAATTTAACAGAGCAAATTTGTCAAGGTCGACAACAACGATTCACCTAACAGTGTAACTTGTGTAATAGAGCACGGGTGCACTGTGAGGTAACTCCAGTACTCCCTTGTGAAAAAAACATCAGTTAACCACAATGTTTCCATGTTTTGTAGCAGCCTCTCTACAGTGATTTCATGTTGGGTTGTTATAGTAGTTGCCTTTGTCGGCCGTAGAGTTAAAATCACTCCACATTTACATACTGACATTCGTTAATCAGACA
Source organism: Epinephelus moara (assembly GCF_006386435.1). NCBI lineage: Eukaryota > Metazoa > Chordata > Actinopteri > Perciformes > Serranidae > Epinephelus > Epinephelus moara. The sequence continues at coordinate 5,110,136 of NC_065506.1, read as the reverse complement.
ATTAGGCCTCATTTCCACTGCATGGTATGGCACAGCTCAATTCAACTCGCTTGGAACCATTCCCTTTTGGTTTTCCATTAGCAAAAGCTGTGGATAGCATCTGTTAGCTAGTACTGTCTTTGGTATTATCTCAGTCGAGGTTCCAAGTGGGCTGAGTGGATACTAGATGATACTTGATCTCCTAGAATATTGGTTGATTAATTGGCTATTGGCTTTTTTCTGTTCCAAACTGTCATTACTATATTGGCTTTTAAAAAATCACTATTGGTCGACACCTACTGGGTACTATCTGCAGTGGAAAATTAAATTTATAAAAGAACTTGGTGCAAAAACTGAGGTGAGTCGTGCTGAAGCATGCAGTGGAAATGAAACATTTGAGTGGACTGGGACCAATCTGGTGCTGTTAAGTGTGTTTAAGCTCATAAATCTTTTGGCTGAAGTCCATGGCTCTCAGGACCAAGGATCCTGCATCTGTGTGTTGCAAGACATATCAGAAAACAAATGATGCCAAACTTAGGCATTATTCAATTTTGAGAGATATTTCATACTCGAACTCTTGATTTCTGTGTGGACGGCATTGTCCCAGCAAGGACTGTGCGGTGTTACCCAAACAACAAGCCTTGGGTAACGAAGGACATCAAAGCCATACTCAACCTGAAGAAGAGGGCTTTCAGAGGTGGCAACAGGGAGGAGCTGAGGGACATTCAGAGGGAGCTGAGTGCAAAGATAAATGAGGCTAAGGACGGCTACAGGAGGAAGCTGGAGAGGAAACTCCAGCAGAATAACATGAGGGAGGTCTGGAGTGGTATGAGGACCATCACCGGTTACAGACCAACT
>NC_065506.1:5106284-5108173 GCF_006386435.1 Epinephelus moara | reverse complement strand
TTTAATGTCTACTTTAATATTTTATTTTATTTTATTTTATTTTATTTTAATGTCTACTTTAATATTTATTTTATTTATTTCATTGTCTATTTTAGTATCTTATTTATATCTTCATCTTTATCTCTTGTTTCCATTCATGCTGTATTTCTATTTCTGCTTTGCACGGAGCATTGGAACAAAAACAATTTCCCCCCGGGGATTAATAAAGTATTCTGAATCTGAATCTGAATCTGAAAAGACTGTGTGATGATGCTAAAACACTTCCTGTGGACATTTGGTGAATGGACTTGCACTTGCATGGTGCCTTTCTAGTCTTCTGACCATTCAAAGCGCTTTTACAATACAGTCACATTCACCCATTCATTCACATAATGGTGGCCGAGGCTACCATTCAAGATGTCACCTGTTACTCAGTTAGACATTCACATGCACTTGTCTTGCACACAGCTCAGTCATCGAGAGCAATTTGGGTTATAGTATCTTGCCCAAGGATAGTTTGACATGAGGACTGGAGGAGAAGTAGTGGACAGCTCACTCTACCTCTGGAGCTACAGCCGCCCATTTAAACGACACCAGACAGCAACAGTTTATGGTTCGCTTTTCATATTGTACTTCCCAAAACACATCCTGAATGCCAAGGTGTTCAGCAAGTGCAACAACAATGGAAGTATTTCTTGTAAAAGGACTAAACTGTAGACAAATAAAGTGTTTGAGGTGTTGTGTCTGAGTTAGTGGTCAGTTTACAGGACAGCATCCCCTACAGTTTGTAGACATTTCATATCTTTCCCAAAGGAACTTCAGCAGGACCCATTCTATCAAGAGGAGCTTAGAGCAGAGTGACTGGTATGATGGAAGATCCACTTTGCCACCAAGGTCAGCAGATTTCACTTTGTGAAAGAAAAAAGATAGTAAGAGAGGAGAGTGTTGTTTGTGACTAGCTGTTGTCACCATGGTTTCTGTCTGGTGTTGTGAGGAATGTGCACTTTGAGTCTGTATGTAGGCGTCACCACAACCACCACCAACCCCCGACACACTGCAGATTACAATGACACCACTGTCAGCAGGACATAAACAACACAGTAGAGCAGAAACACCATCATTTCTGATCATGACCCTAAATGGTGGTGTGTAGCATATTTTTAGGCAGATCAGCACATTACATAAGATGAGAGAAAAAAGTAACAAAACAAAAAGCAGGTTCACACATCCAAAATCTTTTAGATTGCTCAAGTGTGGCAAGTGTGCCGTTGAAAGAGAGAGAGAGAGAGGGAGTTGTGTGTGACGGTGACAATAAAGCTGCAGTGGCAGAGAATAATAACTTAAGAGTAGCAGTGCAGTGTGTGCACAGTTTAGGCTATTTGTCAGTGAATAAATGTTACAACTCCTGAAGACCCCAGACATATTCTTGCTTGCCACCTGCTGGTTAAAGTTAAGGAGATTTGCCCTAAAGTTAGCAAGCTAAGTTAGAAAGCAAAGTTAGCAAGTGAATTTAGCAAGCGAAGTTAGCAAGTTAAGTTAGCAAGTGAAGTTTGCTAGTGTTGTTAGCAAGTGCGGTTAGCAAGTGAATTTAACAAGCACAGTTAGCAAGTCACAACCTGATCTCACAGAAATACGTGAAATGACCACGACCTATTAAGACCGCATTCTGTGGTGGCAGCACGTAATGGGTTGAAATTACGTGCTGCCACCACGAAAACAATGCCAATGTAAAGTCAATTAGGGTCCTCTCCCGTGGTGGACACACGGATTCCCTGATTCAATCACGTCACGTCAACCTCGTTTTCCTCAATGATATCTTTAACATTCCTGTATACACACAAAAACGCGGAAGTGTTCTTGATAACTCAACAATATGACAGGTTAATGTCAAGGCCATAAAATCAATAATA
>NC_065506.1:5098285-5103816 GCF_006386435.1 Epinephelus moara | reverse complement strand
GTGACGTGATTGAATCAGGGAATCCGTGTGTCCACCACGGGAGAGGACCCTAATTGACTTTACATTGGCATTGTTTTCGTGGTGGCAGCACGTAATTTCAACCCATTACGTGCTGCCACCACGGAATGCGGTGTTAAGAGGTCGTGGTCATTTCACGTATTTCTGTGAGATCAGGTTGCAAGTCAAGTTAGCAAGCAAAGTTGGCAAGTGAGTTTTGCAAGTGAAGTTTGCAAGTGTTGTTAGCAAGTGAGCAAGTTGGCAGGGGGCAGGGCAGGGGCAAAACTCCTGACACAGATAGACTACAGGAAATGAATCTAAAGTGGGCCATCTGGGTTTATCAACAGTCTTATCAACAGTTAGCAAGTGAAGTTAGCAAAAGAAGTTAGCCTCACATTGGAAACTGACTAACCTCCTTGAAGGTGGTTTGTTAAGGTGGACCAGCTATTCTTATAGGCCTAGCAGTAACGATCTTTTAGCTGCTGCCAAACAGATAATAGAGAAATGTCTGGCTGATGATCTCTCCTGAATTAGGGAGACAATTATTTATCCCAACTCAAAATTCATTTTGCAATTTTTTGCAATAAAAAAATCTTTCTTTCACATTGTTGATTGTCACTTTGTGCTTTAATTTTATTTTTTTATTTTTTTATTTTCTTTAAGTATCGGTTCACGCATCATTTAGGCACTGGTACTGTTTTATATTGGTATCGGAAAAAACACAAATTATAAGTACGCCCAACCTTCCACCAGCCTCAGTGGTAACCTCACAGGGCCTATTCCTAATTCAAATTAAATCCTGTTCGATCAACCAGAGGGAAAACTAGGTGCAGATTATATAAGCATACAGACAGTAGGCTAATACAGCAAATGGATTCCCACACGTTTGGAATCACATGATCAACTATTACACACTGTACGGATGCAATGGTTACCCGTCCACATACTTTTGGCCCTGTATTGTAAGAAGAGAGAGGAAGAAAAAGTGTTTTCATGAAGAAATTCCCTCAACCCACTCATCCCATCCAAGTCAAGAAACCTGCGATGAATACAGAACTTCTAAAAATACACCCACACCATCTCTCAGGGATGATGAAAGCACCAGCAGATTTATGCGTGCACCATGTGACCCTGTCTACAGACCAGGGCGGTCATCACATGCACGAACTGGAATGCTGAGTGGAATGGATGTCTGATCTGCTAATTATGACTCTGTGGTCTCTGCAGCTCCGTGACCAGAGGCCAGGAAGCCATTTTCTTAATTGGTCAGCTTTACGTAACACAGCAGGCAGAGCTGAGACGACTCGGGCAGACCAATGACAAACCAGGAAATTACTGGTATGATATAACTTCCACTTGGTGAGCATCAGAAGGTTTGGGAGGAAAGAAAGAAGAAGAAATCAAAGAGAATAAATGAGTGGGACAGAGGAAGAAGACAGCCAAGATGAGGCCCACTCTTCACTCGCTCATCTCTGGGAATGTCCAATCGATGTTAATCTGATTGGTGGAGCACTTCCCACAGCAGAGAATGAGGAGAGGAGAGAAGCACTGTCACTTTAACTGAATAACCTGACATAACAGAGACAGATAGGCAACCAAAGAGAAAGAGAGGGAGAAGGGTGAATCAAGTGAAAGAGGCTATGATGATTTGTTAAATTCAGATGAAGTTCCATTTTTAAAATGTGTTTATTTTTGTACCTGATTGGAGAAGTCGTAAAAAATAAAAAAAAATAAAAAAGGAGGTGCTGCAGAGCTATGACTCATACTGAGCTGCTTTTTTTACTGCTAGACTGATAGAATGAGACCAAGGAACAGAGGAGAGGAGAGGAGAGGAGAGGAGAGGAGAGGAGAGGAGATAGGATGCAAGTAGAGGAGAGCAGAACATAAAAGAGAAAAAAGGAAAGGAAAGGAAGAGAAAAGGGTTGCAAGGGGATGGTGAGCAAAAAGACGAGAGAAAAGGGTATAACATACAGAAAGCCAGAGAGGAGAGGAGAGGAGAGGAGAGGAGAGGAGAGGAGAGGAGAGGAGAGGAAATTGGATAATAGAAAGGGGAGCATATGAAAGGAAAGGAAAGGAAAGGAAAGGAAAGGAAAGGAAAGGAAAGGAAAGGAAAGGGATGCAAGATGATGACAAGAGAAAAGAGGAGAGGAAAGGGTATAAAAGATAGAAAAGGAGAGGGGATGTGAGGAGAAGGGAGGAGAGGAAGGCAGAAGAATGTTTATAGTACAATTATTTTGTTCCCACATAAAGACATTTTTCACTATTAAAACTCACTTAAGCAAAAACAGATAATGCTTTTTTTTCACAAACATATTGTACCACATTACAGAGGCATTAGAAGCATTATTGGATTCGACCATGTTCATATCTATGGATAGATTACCAAGTTAGACAACTGCTCCAAGGCATTACATAAATAATCACACAGAAAATGGGCAAAAAGGAAGTATTATAGGACAGAGAAATGGACAGCTATTTTAGCCCCAGAGCCCCCAATCAGGTTCATATGGTCAGAACCACTGCACAAGGCCACCATAATTTAATGTACAAGTAGATAACAGACCAGGTTCAGGGGTGTTGATTACTGTTTGTTAACACTATGGACTATAAAAATAATGAGCATAGCTAGGAATATTAGCTATAAAACACCTTGGTGTTCTTTGTTATTCATTAAGCCGCAAGCTCAGGGCTGAAAAATGACACCAATGCATAAATGCCAATAACTGTAGTTCCTCAAAAGACCACTTGAGGCTGGCTCCAAAACAGAGTAAATTCCCATAGACCCCCATGTTAAAATGCCCAACTTTACAGCAAAAATGCACATGTTTACAGCCTGGTGCATAAACAGTTTTGATATCTACAGCTAATTTCAACATTCATGACAACTGAACGGGGGTGAATTTTTATATAACTCACTCATTTACATTTTATTAAGGCCCAAAGTTATGCATATTTAAGGGTCGGACTGCCTGACTTACAGTCCGTCTGTGAGGCAACGCCACAGTTCTATGAATCAGATCCACCCCTTGCTCCTCCACAGCTCAATCCTCTTGTCTAAATATAGTCACTTCTGGCTCCAAAAAACAAGATGGCAATGGCCAACATGCCAAACTCAAGGATTTTAAAAAAGCAGTCCATAAACCAATGGGTGACATCACAGTAGCTAGGTTAATTATTTACACAGTCTTGGTGAACATGCTCGCCAGCGAAAGTGAAAGTCAAATCCAATCCCAGATTCACTCTCGTTTGGCGTTTCACCTGGCTATATTTGCATTTTTCTGCACTGTGTCTCTTGGACGCCTGCTGCTTATGGTCTGGCACCTGGTCGCTGCCTTTTAATAAAGAGCCAACCTCACCTGAGCACTGTGGGGGTGCATGTCCATAAAGATAAATACAGAAGACAGAAGAAGACAGAAGAAAAATACACCACAGCACACTTAGATGGGTTATAAGTGATGATTGAGAGGGATTACTTCTCTGTGAGTCTATACTAGGAATGGGATTCACCAGAGGCCCCACGATATTATCACAATACAACATATCACAATAACACCATGGTGTAACACCAATGTGTTGCGATATGCTGTTGCTATTTATTACTTTTTTCTAGTACAAATTATGTCCCTGAAGGGATACATTTTTAACATCTGTTTTATCAAATAAGATAAAGTTTTCAGTCTGTTCATCTCACAGCAAATCATTTTTATTGCAGCAGATTATTTCTAGAGGCTGGAAAAAGTTAGTGATTCTATTACTCTTTTAAGATACAAAAAGTTTAATTTGTATTCGTAATATTATCAATTTATATAATAAAAAATCAATACCTGGCACAGTGTATCGATACAATGTTGCCATGCAAAAATATCGTGATACTATGCTGTATGGATTTTTTCCCCACCCCTTGTCTATACAATTATTATCTTAAAAGTATACTTTTAGCCATAATATTCCATTTGGTACAAAAACTTAAAAATAATCATTTCTCATTTCTCAATGAATTTAAATTAGTAGCAGTGGCAACTGGTAGAAACTGAAAGGCCGCTAACATATGTCATAATTCAGCGTGTTATATGTGATACCATATGTGTTCTAGAACAGTTTTTAGGAAGAAGTAAAAAAAAAAAAAAAAGGTTTAATGTGATTTAAAATTGTTTATGTTTTTTGCTGGAATGTTAGCCTGTTTTCATCTCACAATGAACAGTAGTAGTGGCTGTTGTCTAAACTGAAGTCCTGTTTTTGAAGCCTCAATTTGTTTCCATTTTTATGAATCACCGTACACACCATTGTTGTTGCAGACAGAATGAAAGGCAATTTAGTTTCATGATTCAGTGCCAGAATATGAGAAGATCAGTTTACAAGATCTATTCAAACATGTGATCTGACAGAAAGTGAGAGGAGACAATGTGTGTCTGTGAGTCCAACATGTGCCTCTTCTCAACATAAAATATGGAGCAAAAGAATAAAACACTGAAAGAAAAGGATCTTCCCTGGTATCATCAACCTCCTACATGTACACACAGATACACCTCCGTCTCTCTCACCACTGAATGCAATTTAATTACCTCACCCCCTCTCATTTCCTCTCTGCTCCCAGAGGAGGAGAAGAGAATAAGATGAGACTGATAGAAAGAAAATGATAAAGAGTAGAGAGGAAGGGAAGACACAATGACTGTGTATGATACTAAGAGGAGGAGGATAGTCCTCTTTTTTATTTAATCCCATACAAGTGTTCATAATAATAAAAGCCTGATGAGTCACAGGGATCATCCTGTCTGAACTGAACAGATACAAAGACACAAAAAAAAATTGCAACAAAAAGGAAAAAAAGGAGTGAGGAAGAGGGATTCCTTTCTCCTTTAGGATGGAAAACAAGACCATGACCAAAAAGGTAAATACAGAGAGAATGTAGGGTTTGATGACGAGGAGGTCAATTGGGGGAAATCAGGTGTCTTCTTGTCACATCAGTTACAGTTAATTACAGATATATTTTCATTCAAGTTTACAGAAAGAGGAAAACTGCTGAAAATGCATGATGCAAAACAGTAACATTTGCATTAAAAATCAGACTGTTTAATAATACGAGGCTATTGTAAACAAATGCCAAACCTCATTACCAGCAGACAAAGATTCCTTTAAAAACTCAAACATTTCCTAATCATCTCGTCTCGTCTCGTCGTCCTCTGCTTATCCAGGTCCAGGTCGCGGGGGCAGCAGCCTCAGCAAAGAAGCCCAGACAGTCCTTTCCCCAGCCACCTCCGTCAGCTCTTCCAAGGGAACCCCGAGGCGTTCCCAGGCCAGCCGGGCGATGTAATCCCTCCAGTGTGTCCTGGGGCGGCCCCGATGTCTCCTCCCGGTTGGACATGCCCAAAACACCTCCCAAGGGAGGCGTCCGGGAGGCATCCTTACCAGATGCCGAACCACCTCAACTGGCTCCTCTCGATGTGGAGGAGCACCGGCTCTACTCCGAGTCCCTCCCGGATGTCCGAGCTCCTCACCCTATCTCTAAGGCTGAGCCCAGCCACCCTGCGGAGGAA
>NC_065506.1:5083285-5097432 GCF_006386435.1 Epinephelus moara | reverse complement strand
AGCTCCTCAAAGTATTCCTTCCACCGCCCAACAATGTCCCCAGTTGACGTCAGCAGCTCCCCGCCCCCACTGTAAACAGTGTGAGCAAGTTTCTGCCTTCCCCCCCTGAGGCCCCGGACGGTTTGCCAGAACCTCTTTGGAGCCGATCGATAGTCTTCCTCCATGGCCTCACCGAACTCCTCCCACGCCCAAGTTTTTGCCTCCGCGACTGCCGCTGCTGCGCTCCACTTGGCCCGCCGGTACCCGTCAGCTGCTTCTGGAGACCCACAGACCAACCATGCCCTATAGGCCTCACCTCTGGTATCCACCAGCGGGTTCGGGGGTTACCGCCACGACTGGCCCCCGCGGCCTTGCGGCCACAGCTCGCAACAGCCGCCTCGACAATGGCAGAGCGGAACAAGGCCCATTCGGACTCAATGTCCCCCTCCGCCCTCGGGACGCGGTCGAAGCTCTCCTGGAGGTGGGAGTTGAAGATCATCTTGACAGGTTCTTCCGTCAGGCGTTCCCAGCAAACCCTCACTGCTCGTTTGGGCCTGCCAGGTCTGCGTGGCGTCCTCCCCTGCCACCTGATCCAACTCACCACCAGGTGGTGATCAGTTGACAGCTCTGCTCCTCTCTTCACCCGAGTGTCCAGAACATATGGTCACAGGTCAAATGATACGACTACAAAGTCAATCATTGACCTGCGACCTAGGCTGTCCTGGTGCCACGTGCACCGATGGACACCCTTATGCTCGAACATGGTGTTAGTTATGGCCAAACTGCAACCCGCACAGAAGTCCAATAACTGCACACCACTCGGGTTCAGATCGGGCAGGCCATTCCTCCCAGTCACGCCCCTCCAGGTCCTGCTGTAATTGCCCACGTGAGCGTTGAAGTCCCCCAGCAGAACAATGGAGTCCCCGGTCGGGGCACTGTCCAGCACCCGTCCCAGGGACTCCAAAAAGGGCGGGTACTCTGAGCTGCTGTTCGGCGCATAAGCGCAGACAACAGTCAGGACCCGTTCCCCGACCCGAAGGCGCAGGAACGCAACCCTTTCATCCACTGAGGTGAACCCCAACATACAGGCAGAGAGTCTGGGGGCTATCAGAAAGCCGACCCCGGCCCTCCGCCTCTCAACCAGAGCAACTCCAGCAAAGGAGGGAGTCCAACCCCTCTCAAGGACTTGGGTTCCAGAGCCGGAACTATGTGTCGAGGTGAGGCCGACTATATCTAGCCGGTAGCGCTCAACCTCTTCCACAAGCTCCGGCTCCTTCCCCGCCAGAGAGGTGACATTCCATGTCCCAAGAGCCAACTTCTGTAGCCGAGGATCGGACCGCCAAGGCCCCCGCCTTGGTCTGCTGCCCAATCCACATTGCACCGAACCCTTCTGGATCCCTCTGCGGGTGGTGGGCCTGCAGGGGGACGAGCCCATGTAGCCGGTTCGGGCTGGGCCCGGCCGGACCCCATGGGCGAAGGCCCAGCCACCAGGCGCTCGCCCACGGGCCCCAGCCCCAGGCCTGGCTCCAGGCCGGGGCCCCGGTAACCCTCCGGGCTGGGTACGCCAACTCTTGCTGTTTTTCATCATGAAGGGTCTTTCGAACCATTCTTCGTCTGACCCTTCGCCCAGAACCAATCTGCCAATCTACCAGGGGCGAAATGCCCCCGACAGCACAGCTCCTAGGGTCATTAGGACACTCAAACTCCTCCACCAGGATAAGGTGACGGTTCTCGGAGGAGTTTCCTAATCATCCTATAATCTAAACTAGGGGTGTTAATGGTTAAATAGTGCCGGGAATGAGACAGACCGATGGCTAGCCGCGTCAATATACAGAAACACAGTGTCTACTGCCCACCCTTGCCCGCTTTACACTGCCCACCACCCAGATTGGGTGGGAGCTAGCTACCAGTGCCAGTCATTCAGTGATTAGTGCTAGTAATGCTAGTAATCCTGACGCAGCAGCACTGCAGTGGAAATTTCACTTCTAGTTCTGTTATCACCGTTAGCAGTGTCAACATCACTAGTGGTGCTAACGAAGTTAACAATGTTAAAGTGGGAGACCTAGGGTGAGACCAGAGGGTGGCCACCATGTTGCCACAGCAACACCGTCCAGTTGGTGGTATGACGTTGCTGCGAATATTTTCGACCAGTTGTGCATATTGTTCTATAGGTTAATTCTGCTACTCGTCAGTTTACTGCACTGCGCACTACCTAGGTCTGGTGGGAGACAGACAGCCAGCTAGCCTCATCAGTATACAGAAACATAGTGCCTACTACCCACCCTCCAGTCTCTGCTGATTACTTAGCCTTGGTTACTCTGCACTGCACACCAACCAGGTTGTGGGAGCTAGCATACAGCACAGGTCATTTGACGATTACCCCGGTGAGTAAGCGGCTAGGTTTTGAAATGCAAGCCCCCTTTAGAAATGTTAACTTCACTGTTAGCTCTATTATCATTTTTAGCAGTGTCAACACGGCTATGGGTGCTAACATAGTCAACAATGCTAGAGGGGGCTTGCAGCTAAAAATAAAGCTGCACCAGGGCCACCTGGAGGGAGACCTGAGGGTGGGCACAACGTTTCGGAAGCAACATCACCCCACCACAAGGACGATGTTACGAGCAGTAATTTTGAATGAGCAACACCACTAGTTGACTTCTACCCGACCCAGTTGGTGCACAGTGTAGAGCAAGCAAGCAAGCAAGGCTAACCAAGGCAAACGTTAGCTAACCGATGCAGACTGGAGGCTGGACAGTGGGCACCATATTTCAGCATGTTAATGCGGCTGACCATCTGTCAGCAAAGCCAACAGAAATATTGTTCATCTTAAAAGACAAGACATTTGCATAACAAAACATAAACATTTCAACAACGCTAAATGGATAACACTTTGACATGCAGCGCTAAAGCTCACTGAGTAAGTGAAACACCAGACTAAAAGGCCTCTTGTATATCACGTAACTTTGTGTTTTGTTTTTTTCTTAGAAATTAACTGGTTAGTTATTGTTTAGTGGGTGTTGAGCTACCGAAAGCAAAATTAACCAAAACTGACATCCCTAATCTTAACACATACCCCTAAATGTACATATTCAAGTCACCTAAAACATGTGCATTTAAAAACTGAAATTACTATTTATAAGCAATAATTCCCGGTAGATTGCCTAAATTAAGTTTTTAAAACCCTTAATGTTTAAAATAATTATAGGTTAATATTTCCTTGTCAACAAATCCCACGTGCAAACCAAAACCAACAATAAAATAAATAATCTTCTTCCTCTGTGCCATAGAGCTTCATTGTGTTCCATAAACTATAAAGAAACATATCAGTGAGCCACACTGTGCCACTGAGTGGCATGTTCCATATTACCATAAACACACACTCAGTCCAACATACACTGTCACTACCATGAATACTTATTCCCCAACACATGCACTGCTTCCTCCTGATAATTTGATAAAATTTCAAATGAAACTATATATTTGTAAGATGTTTTTAAAAAAAAATGTACAGAGCCAATGAGCCAAGAGCCTCAGACAGGAAGTCAGACAGTATTCAAAGATACAGAGAACATATTGTTGGTTTTGGTCTTTTCAGGAGATTTGCTGTAAATACCAAAGATATAGAATATCAACAGATCTATCTTTAAATGCTCAAGCATGCTAAACATGTCAACTTTTAAGCCAAACATTACAGTTTTTGCCACGCTAGTAGTAAGGATATTTAAGTCGCGAAGTTTTATCTTCATTTGTCATTATCCATTTTATTCCCTGCCATGTGATGAATATTACAGCCTCATTGGCTCACTACCATACCTGGAGGCTTTCAGTCTAGTTTCATTTACATTTGGTCTTAAAAGCAGAAACATCAGATTATTTCCACCTAGGTTTGAGTTCTGCTTAAAGTTCTGCTGACATAAAATGTTAAAAACTGGGTAAACGCACAGAAAGGTGTAACAGAAATATAAACTACAGACAGAAGTATTTAGCAGCTGTAAATGACATCAGTATTTTTCTTTAAAGTGACAATTCTGCCACCAGCAGAGGAACAAAGCATCCTGCCTGACATCTGCAGCAGCTATGATATCATCCCCCCTCTTCTCCCCCCTCCACTTATATTATCTAGTCCTAAAAAAAAAAATCCCCCTCCTCCCCCTCCTCCTCCTCACGACAAATATGCCCATTAACAGTACTCAGGACACTGCGTGCTGTCATTCAGCCTGACAGGAGGCTCACCGCTTTGAAGAGGAACAAATGATCACATTTTGGTCTGGCTGCTGGATTTTATTGTCTGCTGCTGCAACCGTGTCAGACCTAGTTTGTGACAGAACATTAGAGGAGACACATCTACAGCATGATAATTAGTCACGTTACAACAACAGAAAATCAGGTTTACGCTTTACTCTGTAAAGCATGAAATCATCTCAATTAAAAATGAAAAGTCTACCCTGTCGATACATATGTTGTCATATAGCTATATAGCTATATAAGTTCATTTCAATGTAACTTCTCAGAGCATGGACGCTTCACATAATATTAGCTTCCTGCAGGTGGAACAGTGGGTGGTAAAAGGTTAAACATTTCTGCAGTTTTGCTTTATTATCCCTTTAGAGACTCATGCTGTTTATAATGAAAATTAACAAGATAATGTCAGAACCTGTTTAGAAAGCCATTTCCTGGCATTCGTGGTCCACATCAGTTACAGAAAACATGATTTTCTGCAGGAGTGAGTGTGGAGAATGGACACATGCTGATGTTTAGTTAGAAGATGTGGTGACACTAACGATAGCTGGTGTCTTATCTCAGACTCCAATCAAACGCAGAAGGAGGGAGATATGGACAAGCTAACTTCCAGTTCACCAATAAAATGACATTTAGAGAAACGATATTAAGAGATAGACATCGCTACATATTAGATTACGTGTTCGTGTGTGTTTCAATGTGTGTGTGTGTTTGTCTACTAAAAACAGTTCTATTCTGTGGCGGGAAAGCTTTCAAAAGGTCAGAGAGCTGTTTTTCCTTGCTGCTAAATGTCTCAATCAAATTTAATCTCAAGATGGTGCAGAGAGCCTGACATTTAAGGCCCATGTGAAACCAGAAACAGTTTAAAACAATGTGGCTCTCCTCTGTGTGTTTAGGGCATGTTGTATTGGACACCGTGGAAGCTTAAAAACAAAGACAATGAGACAGGCAGTAATATGAGGAAAAAACATTCAGATTTCAATGTGCCTGTGAGTGTGAATATTGGCTTAAAAAACTCTAAAAACAAGGGTTGTAGATGGGGATTCTGGAGTTTTAGGTTGTTTTGCTTACTCCACAAGGAAACAGCAGCTCACACCAAATCCTGGCCCAATTACAGCTTAGACTGTATGAAGGCCAGATGGGATGCTGGCAGTGTGACACCCCATCCCCCCCAAAAACACCAGTAAAGTCACAAAACCCCACCCATCTCCATATGTATGCACACAGTCCTCACTACCCCTGTGCTGATTGGCTTTAAGAAAGTCTTCATTCAACTCAGAAGCAGCTAATGGTGCTTGTATTGGGTACAGCTCCACAACATTCATCTTAACCTACTTTCCAGCAATAATCTACATAAATACTCCCCAGTCTCCAAGGAGAGGGATGGCAGAAGACAAATTACAGCCCCAAGGCTAAAGTCTGAGTCTATGCTGCAAGTTTGTGTGTGTTTGTGTGTTGCTTTGAGACAGGCTGATTCGGAGTGTATGCTCCTGAGGCTTGCGGTAGATCAAAGAAATCCTGGCAGCGTGGCTTGCTACATGGGGATGTTAAATGTAGATGATTCTCCGGGTCGTCATTTAGACTCACAGCGCACTGACACAAATCACTCTGGCCATTTCAAATGAGCACTTGCTCCCTGAGGCCCCTTTGTCTTCTAAAAGCTGAAGGTTAGATAAGGAGTGAATGTGCTCTCAATGCAGCAGAGCCTCACTGCAGTCTGTGCTGGATCAGCACCACAGACAGCTCCTCCTCCACTGCAGCCCTACCTGTGGGTACACAGCTCCCAGTACTGCTGCTGCTGTATATCTACTGTTACTGATGATACCCGATACTACTGCTACTGCTATTACTATGATACCACTGTAGTGTTACTGTTACTGATGATACCTGACACTACTACAACTGCTTTAAAAGACACTACTAAAACTATACAGCATTACTGATACATGACACAAGTTACTTCTACCACTACCACTACTACTATTACTATATAATGATATCGTTATGTGATACTTTTAACTTACTGCTACTGTTAACACTACCACTGTTACTGCTAACAACAGTAACAATACATACAGTAGTGTTTTTACTGATGATACATATTACTACTACTACTACTTATAATAACAATAATAATTATCATTAGAGTAAATACAGCATTACTGTAAATAATGAAACCCATACTAATAATGTATCACTACTGCCAATACTACACGTAATACTAGTACTATTAATGATGTATGATAATAATAATAATAATAATAAACTACTGCTAATACTGCACATAAATATTCAGCACCACTGTCAATAATGAAATATCCCAAATGCATAAAATCTCTGTCAATATATGTAGTGTGTTAGAATGAAAAGATGGAATGTTGGCAGAAAAAGAATTAGAATTAGGTAAGAGAACAAAGAGTCTGCAGCCATGTTAGTGGCTCTGTGATACTGTACCTAGGCAGCATGGTGCTCTGAGCTTAATGCCGACATCAGCATGCTAACATGCTTGTAATAACAATGTTATCATGCTAAGGTTTAGTGTCTAGCATTTGTCATTGTTACCAACTCAGTTTAGTGTGTTAGGTAATAATTTCCAATCACTTAACATTAGTATTAGTATTACACACATTAACATTCTGACCTGATGATGACAGGACTACATGAAAAGTCAGAGGATCATCAGAGTTATTATAATTCACCCTGAGGGCAGCATGAATGTATGGACCACTATTCATGGCAATATATCCAATAGTTGTCAAGACATTTTTGGCAAAACCACAAATATTAACCTCACAGTGGCACTAGAGGAAAGTTATGCAGTAGGATTTATCCTCTGGGGACCACGAATGTCTCCACTAAATGTTGTGCCAACCCATCTAATAGATAAGGAGATATTTCAGTCTGGATCAAAGCTGAGGTTCAAACAAACTGGCATGCCATACCTAGAGCCGTGTCACCTGTGTGGCAAAAAAAACAAACCCAAAAACAACAAAAACAACCAACAATATTAATAATAAACAACATAAACCCGGCCTCCTGCACCCTCCTTTTCTTACCTGTCTAAGGCTACATAAAGCAAGGTTTATCCAGCTAACTTCTCTGTGTGTCTCAGTGTGTAATATGTGATACTGCTGGGTGAGCTGAAGAGCTGAGCTGTGAGTCTCTGTGGGCTGAGGCCAGACCTCCGCATGGCTCCGAGCTGCAATCAAAGGCCTCCGCACGCCACCGCTCACAGGCTGTCTGACTGACGGCGAGGAGCCCGCTGACTGCAGCTCCCTGCCAAACAGACTGCAGCCATCCAGTCACACAACACACACACCTACAACACACACTACTCACCAGACACCGGCATGACTACAGCTGAGCATCATTTAAGGTATTTCATCAGTCAGCAGCACCGATCATCAGTCCTCCACTGACACAACTAGTCATTACTGACAAATATAACATTCAACTGTACAAAACTGGGACATGGCCCCATCATCTGCTAATCCTCGTTATGTTTGTATGCTAAAAGTGCTTTCATTTTTATCAATGTAGTTTATAAAAAGCCTAAAGCCAGAGCCTTTCCCTTTGTCTTTGGGGAATGAAATTGCACATGAGCCTCCAAAATACATGACACTTTCATGTCTTTGTCTCTTCATCAAATTTGTCATGTTCTAGAAGATAAATCCCTCTCTTTTTCTCTCCACGTTTCAATATACTGCACTTTCACAACAGACACAAAGGGATTCCCTAAAGTCTGTGTGAATTGATAGAAAACTGGAGCACGAGTTCATCCACAGAGTAATGAGGGGGTTTATGAGAATGGGGGTTAGGGGCTTTTGGAGCTGCTACAGACATGCGGCATCTTTGTGTGGTGGTGGTGGGGGTTTAAGCTGTCGTTGCTCTACATCCCTCCACAACTGGAACAACGGGTGGAAAGAAAAAGCATGTGAGGGGAGAGGAGTTGAGAGGGGGCTCGATCCCACTCCATCCTTTGAGCACATGTGTGGAAACCAAAGCAAATCCCCAAACAAACAAAAGATCCCCACACTCTGGCCTCCATATTTTATCCCCCAGCCGCCCAACACACACTGTACACAGCTGCAGTTACCAAATATGGCCCCCCAAGGTGGGATCGTACACTCGGTAATCCCTGGAAAACCAGCTCTGGGGCAGAATGGCAGGAGAAATGACTGTGATTGAGGGGTCTGTCTGAGACTGCTTCTTCCTTAGGGTACAGCAAGAGACATCTTTGATTTAAACACATCATCTGAGGCTCATTCACTCACTCAAAAAATGCACTGCTGTTACTATGAACAGTTCCATGAACATGTAACATATGTGTCAACAGACTAAGCCTCCATCCTCCCTGTCACTGCTGTTTTGGTGTTGTTTTGTTTTTTTACTATTTTTGTTATTTCTCCCCCTTCTTGTGCCAGAGAAACAAAGAAATTGTTTGAATGAGCAGAATTTCAAACACATTTATTAAACAACCTTGAAAAAATCCTCTTTCACATTAAAAGTTTTTTAAAAATGTTTCACTGCTGCATTTTTACTGCATATATCATAATTCCCTCTCTAATACCTATTTTATATTGTTGTGAAAACATCAACCGATTTCTCCTTCTGTATCTATTCAAGTTTCTCACCAAAAGCTACATTTTACATGATTACATTTGAACACCTCATGAGAACATTTTAATTATCCCTCGCCCAATGCTCATTTTACTGAACAAAGTTGGAACGAATCATAACGTAACTATCTGTGAATTCTGCGAATTACTGTGAAACTGATTTGTGTTGAAACTGTCTCTATTAAGCCATATTTAATGTGTGTTTTGGAGGTGTAACTGCAGAGTGACACAGACACCCCACCGCACAAGTATAAATGCTCACAACGGCATAGGCGACGTGCTTAGGCTACGTGCGTAGGGTCTATGCACAACCGTAAATCCCCTACTCCCACCTGCGCGCACTTTAATGACGTCATAACAGCCCTCGTGGGGAGGCACTCATGTGATTGGCTGTAAAGAAGTGAGACATCTGATTGGCTGCAGACAATCCCCTCTTAGAAAAAATGCATTTGTGAATCGAGTCACGTCAGGGGAGTCTCAAAACTCGCACACACAAATGCAGGGAACTTTATAAATTAAAAGCACTTTGTAAATGCAGGTTCGACAGTTCATATATCAGTCTAACAACCTCCCAATATGTATTTGATGAAAATTGCAAATACCCTTACATGCGTACATTTGTGAATTTCAATTGCACATATCTAAAATAAGAAATATTTGTGTGTGCATCACAAATGTGTTTATACATCTTATTTATTTGTGTGTGCATCACAAATGTGTTTATACATCTTATTTTTTATATGTGGATTTTCTTTTACTTGTATATGGAATGAAACATATTTTTGTGTGCATTGAAAATGTGTTTGTGTTTTGAGTCATATATATATATATATATATATATATATATATATATATATATATATAAATCCCCAAATACATTTGTGAATCCTTTTTGGTGCATTTACTCATTTCTGTGTGCATATATTCATTTTGAGACTGTTCCAGCTCCATACACAAAGGCATAAAAAGAATGAGAGTGAGGATGTAATAAAAAACAGCTGATTCACTCTGACTCCTGTGACTGCAGCGACAGTCATAGAGACCCCAGACTCCACAGACTCGTATTAATGAGTCTGTATGCTGTTTGTTTGTCTGACGTGAACTGACAGCTCCAGAGCTTCCACTCACTCATCTTTCCGCATCTCAAAACGCACCAAACTCATTACTGACGTCAACACATTACATCAGTGACCCATCTCTGTCCCCGAAGGAACCTAAGTGGGGAAAAAAAAAAAAAAAACATTATGAAGTGCAGTATGAGGCTGTAAAATACAGCAGTGCTGGTGTTCCTGTTTTGCTCTCTTTTAACTCTCTGGGGGGGATGATCAAGGGGTGAGTGCTAGCTGGGAGCTACACTGCCTCCTCAACACACCCAGCAGCAAACTGCTGCAGTCCCCCACCTGCTGCGAGAGCCAACAGCCACAAACAGGCGCCAACCAGCACACACACAGCTAAAAAACACAGGGAGGTACACAGCTGAGGTTGTACGAGTCAAACTTTTTTACTCACATAACTAACAATCTACTAAAACCCCTTCTCATTTCCAAACCACATTGTGTCAGTTTGTATTAGGAAAAAACATTTGCAAGAACTGTGGAAATTCACGAGTCATTTACTTTTCAATGATTCTTTTTTTTGGGGTCTTAACGGCTGCAGTTCTTAGGCCTCATTTACACCGCAAGCGATGTGTTTGCATAGCGCTCACGAACGGTTGCTGTTTACTCGCGTTTTCATTTCGGCGAGCATGTTAACAGGTTAGAGCATTCACACCGCATCTGTTCTACGTGCTGCTCGAGTCGCACTGCTTTCGTGAGCAAGCTCGAAAATAGAGGAGACGCCGATTTTTTGCTCGAGTCACGAGTGAATGGTTGGGGTATTCAACAAAAAACACGACTTTGCATGTATTGTGACCTCTCTCGGCCACCGTAGACATCTCCCCCTTGACCAAGCGAGACCTGACAAGCACATGTTTCATGTACTTCTCCAAGCGTTGGAATTATCACTGGCACGCGAACCTGTCCACCCTGGGCTTTGGGTCCGGACTCACTCCTTCTTCTTTGGGGTTTATTGGAGATTTGCAAACATGGTGCACTACCGCCACCAACTGTTCAGGTGTGGTTTGTATTTTGACGGGACAGCTGCGCGACGCGTTTGTTCGGTTTTGGTGTGAATGTGCTGCGCGCTATATGCTTGTGGACCTCTTTGCGAGAATTTTGCAAACACATCGCTTGCGGTGTAAATGAGGCCTTACTGTAACTCCACTTGAAGGTTAACTTATCCCATGTGCTGTTTTATGAGTGTCAGTGGACTCAGTTAGTAAACTTTACTGCACTTCAGTGGTTACAATTATTTACATTATTTATATGCTGCTTTTTTCCTTGGTGGCACAGCGGTGCAGTGGTTAGCATTATCAACTAAGTAGCAAGAGGATTCCTGGTCCAAACCCAGCACAGGGGAGACCTTCTGTGTGGAGCTTGCATGTTCTCCCCGTGTCAGCGAGGGTCTTCTCCGGGTTCTCCAGCTTCCTCCCACAGTCCAAAGACATGCAGGTTAGGTTTATTAGTGAATGTGAGCATGAATGGTCATCTGTCTCTATGTGTTAGCCCTGTGATAGTCTGGTGACCTGTCCAGTGTGGAACCTGCCTCCTGCCCATATCAGCTGGGGTAGGTTCCAGCCCTGCCACGACCCCCAAAAGGATTAGCGGTTACAGAAAATGAAAATTAATGTTTTTATCTTTTATGGCCAAATGCTGTGACTGTGTTAACGGGCATATGATATAATTTCGCATCAATCACTGGACCTGAATCGCATCGAATCAAAGATAGTATCATAAAAGACTTTGTGATATTGACAAATATTGTATCATTGTTCGAAGAATTCATATTGTATCAACTAGTGATTTACAACCCTACTTAATATGTATTAGTAGAACCCAAAATACAAGTAGGAACCTAAAAATGAGCATAAAATGCCCCCTTTAATGAAATCTATTAAAACAATAGTTATTTCTATTCTTAATATAAATCAGTCTCATTAGATTCACATTTTAGGTAAATGTTTTGATGAAAATAAAATTAATAATAAATAAATGTATTTTGTGGGGGGTAGCTGAGGTGAAGCTTATCCCATTCTTAGCTCATGAACCTCCCTGCCTCTCTCAACTGAGAATGGAAGACATCTGCGTGAAAGAAAGGCTCACTCATCCATATATTTTTATATTATTAAAATAACATTCAAATTCAGCCATAATGAAAGGGTCATTTATTGTTCTCATCTAAAACAGAGCTATGATATCATTTTATTGAATATCTCAGGCGGAAAATCTCTTTTATTGCTGCCTAAAGCACTCGTGTCTTGCAGAGCCCCAATATCAGCAAGCAAATCCACAGGCAATGAGGGCCTGATAAATATCGTTCTGCTAATATCTGGGCCATTTTGAAAACTACATCTGTGGAGTTTGGAGATTAAAGATTAAAACAACAATATACAGGACAGTGATATAAACCTGCTTTACGTCAGCATCTGGGATTTAAATCAGGAGCACATTCAGGAAGCAGCAGCAGCTCCAGGGAAGGTACACTCTCAGAAAATATGTTATCATTTATTCATTACAGATGTGTGACTGCAGGATGGCTGCTTGGCCCAGAGGGCGGCTATGATAATGACGGGGGCTTGAACACTACAAGATAACAATGGGATATAAAATGAGACAAAGGATTTTCAATGAAACATTTAAAAAGGGTGCTCAAACATTTTGGTAAATATGTTTGTTTGGTGTCTCAAAAGAATTAGATGACAAAATCAGTAATAACTTAATTTCTGTGCTTTCAGCTCAGACATACAGTATAATACATTGATGGCCAAAAGTATGTGGACATCCAAATATTACTCCCAAAAATGATATTTGAACATGTCATTTAACAGCCTCCACTCTTCTGGTTTCAGGCTTTCCACCAGACATTCTTTCCCCCTTTCAGATACAAGAGCATCAGTGAGGTCCAGCACTGATTGCAGGGGATCAGGTCTGGCTCACAACTGGTTTTCCAGTTCAGGTGGAGGTGAAGTCAGGGCTTAGTGCAGGCCAGTCAAGTTCTTCCACACCAAACTTGAAAAATAATTTCTTTATGGAGTTGGCTTTGTGCACAGGTACACTGTCATATTCAAATCAGGAAGGAACAAACACTATCATATTCTGTCATACGGGTATTCTGTCATACGGATTACTGTAAAAATATTATGTTGATCTGTTCTGTACGAGATCTATTGCACGTCTGTCCGTCCTGGAAGAGGGATCCCTCCTCAGTTGCTCTGTTTTTGGGGAGTTGTTCCTTATCCGCTGTGAGGGTCCAAAGGACAGAGGGATGTCATATGCTGTAAAGCCCTGTGAGGCAAATTGTGATTTGTGATATTGGGCTTCATAAATAAAATTGATTGAAATTGAAATTGAACACAGACTGGAACACTATTACTTAAATATCAGAAAAGCTAGCTCTGGGTATCCAGCCCGTTCTCACTCCCAACTCATCAAATACCGCCACTTTGTCAGTGATCTGTGCTTCAGATACCGCTGCATCAAGGCACCTTTTGCAGCAGTATGATATGCACTGGGTGGCAGCTATGTCTAATGCTGCAGGCAACAACTGGTTTAGCAGCCGTCCATGCATGGAAAAGCAGATTTCAAACCACTGTAAAAAATTCAGTTATCGAAACAAAAATCTAAAAAAAAGGCATATTGCATCTAGACAGCATGGAGATGTTGGTAATTTGTTTGTAACAATGATTGATTTACTCCATAAGTGAAAAACTGATGTTTAAAATTGCCATTTTTACATTGACTCCAATTGTTCACATTAGAGCAAAATTCAAAATGCTGTTAAAAATTCAGTTTTTGAGATGAAATTCTGAAATTTGCAACAGGTCATCTACCATGACCTTGTCATTTTTTTCATGAACTTTGAAGATTTATTTAGCAAGAATTTGCATGTATATGTTTACAGCACCGTTTACAGTCAAACATTTTGATGCACTGTAGGCTCAATTTTTGATAAATCAAAAATCTGAGAAACATAGTTTTTGTAGGACAGTCTTAAGATGCTCTGTAGCAAGTCTGGTGTCAATTGAGCAAAAATTGTGGGAGGAGATAGGTTTAAGAAGTTTTACAGTTTTTGAAAAAAAACAGAGTGATGAACTTCATAATTTTTAATAGGTTTAAATGTACAAAAGTTTCTTCAGTATTGGGGCTACAGTTTGATGAAAGTTGTGAAGTTGTAGCACGTATGGTTGATTTGTTATGAATTTTCAAAGTTTTG
>NC_065506.1:5076642-5083205 GCF_006386435.1 Epinephelus moara | reverse complement strand
CGGCCATTAGCATAGAGCTAGCAAACAATGTTATTTCTTCATAATGGAGACGGACATAAAGTAATAACATTAACAAATAGCGGCGGGGCTTTTACTCACCACAACTGCAGAGGCTCCCAGCTTCATTTGAAACAAACTACATTATAGACAGTCCGTTATTTATTAATCCCTCTGTGTGTTTATATTTTCACTTTTTATCCGCTCCCGTTGGCTTCATAAAAACACATCGTGCCATCATTTCAAACTCAACACTTCCTGAATTTGTTTCAAATTAAAAGCCCCTTATAACCTCGGCTGAGAGAATCCTTCCATTTTCTAAGTAGGCTTTTATTGTGAAACATTTGTAGGAACATGTTGTGGAGGATGCAGTGACTTGTATGTTTGCGTACGGTGCTTCAAACGTAGCTCCTGTTAAATCTTCAAATTTTACATTTTGCATAATTCATACAGTATAATCGGTACAATTTTCTCAGCTCTACATCTCCTCCAATCAGCTGATCCCTGTATAGAGCCAGATGAACCACATCATCATCATATATGTGACCAACTGATGAAGTGTGTGTAAAAACACTGTCAGCTTTACAGTTTGTATTGACATATTTGTTATGAGAGTATCCAGCTGTGAGAAGATGAAGAATCTCACCAGGGAGCTAAATTCATCTCACCAGAAGCCTGCAGGTGTCTAACTGTCCATTAGGGTGTTTCTACTTCCTCTCCCTCTGTCAGCAGTCTCATGTTGGCTGTACCATCTTCAAAATGGCTCATTTACTGTTATTAATCCATCAACTGGATACACTTTTAGGGCACTCCTCGTGCAATCCAGTGATATAAAAACAAAAAGATCTTCCTGTCTGTGTTTTGTGATGACGACACTGTGGATGTTTACATGCACCAGGGTGTCAGATCAGATTACGCTGCTCTGGGTTGTTCATTTAATTTGGAGGACTTGATGATTGGCAAGATGGCAGCGCGCACAGACACAGCGGTCCAGTGCTCTGTCTTTCAGTGCTTCGCATGGCTGTTGTTGTGTGTGTTGCGCGTGTTTCTGACGACATGCTGCTGGCGAACAACATCTACAGCCGGCACAATCTCCAAAAGAGAGGATTACAGACCAAGAAGTGTGTTATAACTGAGTTCCTCCACTCTCACGAGATATGGGCCGACATAGCCAGGACCCCGGGCTCTCCGTAGATTACCATCCATGTGGGCAAGAGGCGGAGGCTGCACAGGGACAGGAAGCAGAAGCGAGGCTGCAGAGCTGGCGTGCTAATGAGGCTACGCAAGCAGCCACACAAACAGCCACCTCCTAGCATATTTCTCACCAATGCCAGGTCCCTCACCAATGAGCTGGATGAGCTGAAGCTGCAGACTGCAATGAACAAAGATTGTCAGGGACAGTTGCATTCCATTATTCACAGAGACCGGGCTTAACTCACTCATTCCAGACAGGCTATTGAGCTAGCAGGCCGCACAGCACACCTGCATGACAGGACTAAAAACTCTGCATTAATGCAGACAGCTGGCAACATACTCATAGTGGAGGTGAGGCCCACTTTGAGGGCAGTGAATCCGAGGAAAGCTGCAGGACCTGATGGCGTTTCTGGACAGGTGTTCAAAGACTGTGCGGACCAGCTGGCTGGAGTCTTCATCAGTATCTCCAACCAGTTCTTATACCAGTCCACTGTCCTGCTCTGCCTGAAGTCCTCTTTTATTGTCCCACCACCAAAAAGACCATCATCAGCAGTCTGAGTGACTACAGTCCAATGGCACTGACACCAATAGCTATGAAGTGCTTTGAGAAACTGGTTCAGAGTCACATCATTTCAAGCCTGTCACCCACATTGGACACACACCAATTTGCCTACAGAGGTAATAGATCCACAGAGAACGCCATTGCTACAGCTCTCCACACCACCCTGACTCACCTAGAGCAGCGGGGCAGCTATGCAAGGCTGCTCTTTGTGGATTTTAGCTCGGGATTTAACACCATCCTCCTCCACAGTTTGGTGTCAAAACTGGCGGATCTGAGACTTTCCTCATCCATTTGCCGCTGGATCTTGGACTTCCTGTCGGATCGCTATACACGTGGGCTCCACCTGGGTTAAGCTAGGGCTATCTGGGTACCAGGTGGGTATGGGCCAAAAATGGGCATCTTAAGTGGGGCCCACTTGGATAAACCTACCCATGGAACCTATGGACATTCCCATTTTTCAGCCCATTTACTAACCACACCATTTGTTGGCTGGGACCTCTACAGCTCCACCCTCTCGTCCAAACATGGTCACCTCTGCCTCCTGCCAAAAAACCAAGCTGGCCATTGCCGAAATACTGAATTTGACCCAAAAACCAATGGGTGACATCACAGTAGCTACATCCATTAATTTATACAGTTTGTGATATTTCCTAAAGACAGGGGTGGGAGAGATTCAGCACACTTGCATTCTCATCAAGGCTCAATGACCCTGGTTTAAATTGATTTACATCCAGTAATTGGTATACTCACAACTCACCGCTGTACAGTAACGTAATCATTGTGTATAAAACATTCAGTTTAGTGAGGTGTGACCTGCATAATGTGAAGAACTATTATTAATCACCATTAACATACTGAGATGAACATACGCACATGGATTCACCATCTCAATGTCCAAGATCTGTAATGTGGGACCTGCTCTTGAAATTAGCTTTCAACCCATCGAGCATTTTATTTGTTTATTTGTTTCTCAGACATCTTATTGTTCTCTCTCATGCCCCCTGCTACAATAAAAAGGTTAATAACTTGATATTCGGCCTTTCACAGGTGTTTTCCAGTGTGGCAACATGCTGAAGTGCCCTCTCAGCCCGGTGACGTCCCAGAGGCATCTGATCGATGCTTTAATGAAACTTTTATCACTCTACTCTGTGGGATGGATTAACGTCGCTTTGCCTCTAATGGCTGCTCCTAAATCACTGCCATCAGAGAGGACTGAGGCCCAGGACACACACACACACACACACACACACACACACACACACACACACACACACACACACACTCACATGCACATGCTAACAACACACTGACTGCCACATTGAAATAAGAAGGTTTCAGAGTCTCTACTGTAAAAACTGTCCTAAGTCTCCCTTCAGTTTCATGGTTTAAAGCTGTCTAATGTCAGCATCATTCTTTCACCTACTGAAACTAATTTGTAACTTTGGTACATTACGTGAAAGATGTTATTACTTTTTGCAGACAGGTTTTCCAGTTGGCTTCAAGAACAACCACAGAATAAAATAATTTCTTAATCACAAATTTCAGCGCAGGATTGCAGATATTGTGCACAATTTCATAGATTCCTGCAAATCTAGCACTCTGAATACAGGAAATTTCTACATGCATTCTAAGCAATGTCTAATAAACTTTCATCCCCTGGACATCACACGTGGCGTGCTCTCTCTCCCACTCTCTACAGGCTTTAACCGCCCTCTGCTGTTGCAGCATCTCTCACTGGCATATGACAGGTTTCAATGATGTCAAGCTGAAGCTGTAGCTGTTATGCTAACATAACTATTACACATTCACATATATATAGTTTTTTCTCAAGCTGTGAGCGTCACATAGGTTTACATTACAGAAGGTTTATCAATCAATCGATCGATTTTATTTATAAAGCCCAATATCACAAATTACAATTTGCCTCACAGGGCTTTACAGCATACGACATCCCTCTGTCCTTAGGACCCTCACAGTGGATAAGGAAAAACTCCTCAAAAAACCCTTTAACGGGGAAAAAAATGGTAGAAACCTCAGGAAGAGCAACTGAGGAGGGATCCCTCTTCCAGGACAGACAGACATGCAGTAGATGTTGTAGGGATGTCACGATTATAGATTTTCTTGGTACGATTATTGTCAGAGAAATAATCACGGTTTTACGATTATCACGATTATTATGCATTAATTAATTTCATGCTATAAATGTGTAAAATCACATGAACACTCCTTATACATCTTTAAGTTTCATTTATTTCCATGCCAACATAACAAAAATAATATAGCAACAAAGAAAAGTAACCAAAAAGTAGTGTGCGGACTCTACTTTTACTACATGCCTCTTTGTGGTTCAGCAGTCTAAGTTTTTTCTAGGATGTGCGTGTCTTTTTGTTCTCTTTAAATTACAATTGTATATCTCATACAGTGTTAATAATAAATGAAACAGACATCGTGCTGGAAGGACAAGTCCAACATTTACTCAACACAGATGGGAGGAAGCAAAAGGAGGTAATACTAATGCTAAATGTTCACTGACTGAGGACCTTGAGAAGACATTACGTATATCTTCCACATTGCACACTGACACTGAAACAGTCTGACGACTAAAAAAAGGATTTGAACTTGTAACAGTCGAATATATGAAATGTGCCTTTAACATGGTGTATACTGTGTCGCCTAGCAGCAACGTCATCAAGCAACGCCTGTTATGATTTGAGTCTGTTGAGCGCACC
The DNA here is from genome assembly GCF_006386435.1 of Epinephelus moara. Taxonomy (NCBI): domain Eukaryota; kingdom Metazoa; phylum Chordata; class Actinopteri; order Perciformes; family Serranidae; genus Epinephelus; species Epinephelus moara. The sequence goes on along the minus strand of NC_065506.1, from coordinate 5,078,723 downwards.
CAACGCTGGTCGGACGTATACTTATGTGCTCCTGCTTTTTCTTTTATCTCTCAACACAACAGTGATGGTTATAAGTACGTGTGGCGACTATTTTGTTCATGTATGAAAATGTAGTAGCCGTACAACCGGGCTTGGTAAGCTTGGAGTGTTTTTAAGTTGATGTAAAAATAAACGACGAGCATTTGTGAAATCCCACACTCGTGTGGACGTGAGTTTCTGCCTGTCGTCTCACTCCAAAGAGCTACACGGACCCACAACCATTACAACCTCACGCTGTGTGCACACAAACTGCAAAACTATCCATGAAAAAAGTTTTTGAGACGTGCCTCAGCTTGTCACGTTGCACTGTAAGCCCAACTCGTATCATACCACTACGCCATTAATTGCAAATGACATGCTAACATGTAATTTGTAATTCAATTCAATGTTGTTCAATGTATTAGATAAATTGATAATTCAATTCAATGTTGTTCAATGTATTAGATAAATTGAGATTGACGTATTTTAACCCAGTTATTATGCATTTACCTTTACTTGCGCATGTAAAGCCGGGTGGTTGTCCGGCAGGTGTTGTATCATGTTGCTTGTGTTTGATCCGTTGGCCGCGACTTTTTTGCGGCATGTTTTTCAAACTGGAAAGCCGTCGTCAACAATGACCCCTTGGTCATTTTGCGATAGCCAAAATGATCCCACACGGCTGACTTTATACGTTTTTTGGGGGGGGAATAAGTCTTCTTCATCCATACTTCATCACTCGGAGATGCCGCTTGTGTAACTTTGTTTTCGTTCCGTGCGAGTTGCGCTGACCAACTGTATATGGTTCCGCGTCCCGGCATAATCTTTGGAGAGTGACGGTGTTGAGGAATCTTTACGAATAATTAACCGTGGCGTTTAAAATCGTGGTTAATAGTGAAATCAAGTAATCGTGACATCCCTAAGATGTCGTACAGAACAGATCAACATGATATATTAACAGTAACAGTTATTCACTTAACGACATCGACTCCTGTGTGTGCACAGTGAGAGAGGAGAGGGAGAGCTGCTGCCAGAGGAGCTGCTGAATGAGTTCCCTCTGAGCGGTAAGTCGCTAAAAGAGTCTGAGAAGTCCAGGGCTGTTCATAAAACATTCAGGACTCCACAGTTTATTCCACACTACTGAAGCTGCTCCTCTTTTCGGAACCACCACAGAGTCGGTAATAATTTTGCTCTCAGCCATCCTTGTTGTTGTCGTGCGTAACAGTATGACGTCAATATGTCAACAAGTCGAAATATAGTATCACAGTTTGAATGTTTCATATCATATCAAAAATTATAACAGTATTTTGGTGATGGAGATGACATGGCGTATGCCTATTGGAGACCAGAGAGAAGCGGGAGCCACCAAAGAAGATTTAGGAAAACTAATGCAGCTCAAAGAGATGACCACTAGGGAAGAGGAGAAAGAGACTAATTACATGCATGCATATAGCTCAGAAAATCCCAAGGAGAGCAACAAAATGCAATCTGAGCTAAGAATGGGACAAGGTAATAGTAGTAGTTAGGGTTGGGAATCTCTCTGTGATAGACGATTCAATACATATCTAGATACACGGGTTATGATACGATTCAAAAACGATATATTTTTAATACAGAACGATTCGATACGATTCAATACAGTGTAGGAACGTTACGATTCTATGGTTAACATTTGTTGATGTAGACATTAATCATACATTATAAAATAAAGAAGCCAATTCTATAAAAGTGACATTCTTACAGTATTTTCAAATTTGTAAAAGACCACATCCCCAAGCATTGTTGCTTTATGGCACTGGCAAAAATAAAATAAAAATTCAAACAACAACAAAATCACATGTCAAATGTATTTATTTTTAGACATGGACCAAAAAAAAGTCTTGCTCAATGAACATCATTTTGTTGGATGGGATCAATATAAAAATGAGAAGAAGTTTTAAACTTTAAGTGAAGTGAACTTTAAGTAAAATTTAAGTGTTTTAAACCTACTTGTTGTGTTGTTTTTATGGTATTGTCTGTGTTTTTGTATGTATCTTATATGGACTTGAGTCTGGAATAAAGTTTAT
>NC_065506.1:5072811-5076174 GCF_006386435.1 Epinephelus moara | reverse complement strand
GCGATACCCGAATCCATGACTCTACAATCGATTCATCTAAGGATTCATGGCTGATTTGTATCGATTGAGGAGGCTGCTACCGACGTAGCCGTATCTCTCGCTTGTCAAACCGGATATCCGGTCGTATCGGTTAATCGTTCCCAACCCTAGTAGTAAGTGTATAAATCCCCTCTTTGTGAAGCATTTAAGGGGAAAATTCCTCACATTTTGTAAAAATTAATTTTGGAAACTGATCAGCATTAATGGAAGTCAAGCTGCTTGTTATTTCAAGAGAGCACCAACACTGTGTGTCTGCATTCCAAATAGGGTAAAACCTTTCTATATATAAAATTACTTCATACCAATCTAAGTAATTCAAGGATGAGAATGACTAAATTGGTACAACCACATACATGCATTTACATCTTGCTGCTGACACTCAAATCCAGTAGTGTATGTTCTTGGCCAGAAAAATGTCTTCCAAGTTCCACTAAAATCCATAAATAAATTTTTTGGAAGCAATTCTGCAATCAGACAATGAAGTCTAGCTAAAATACATTACTAACAAAATTTATCAAAAGTTTAAATACGCAATGACGAGTTTACCAGCCTGTTGTTCATGCAGCATTTGAAGGTAATTGCAAGCACGACCACAAACATTTTTGCCACATCTTTTCTTGTGAATGAAAATGAAACATAGTTTTTATTATCAAAATCTATTTTTAGCTTGTCATCATCTTGTTTTCCTCATGGATAAAAAGGTCAGTGAAATTAACACTGTAGAAGGTCTGTGGGTTGATGGTGTTTGACAGGCAGGCAGGAGGCTCAGTTATATGTGAGTGTAGCTGCGCTGTAAGTAAACAGTCTGAACTCAGATCAGTTTTATCTGACAGAGATGAAAGTTTAGTTTCAATCACCAACTCTGTGAAAGGACACATGTTTAAACCTCCAGACCAACATGTTGGAGATTAAGAAATAATTCAGGCTTTAGTGAATTTATTTCTCTGCTTCTTACAATGAGATGGATGAGTCAGAGTTTACAATGAACCTTGGTACAAATCCCAGTTGTCTCAGATCGGTTACTTGTGGTGTCAAAGTGTTACAGACAATAAATATGTCGAGCTTTTCAAACGATGATCAGTAAGTGTGTGCATGTAAATCACCCCTTAAACCTGTCAAACACTATTGGAGAAATGACAGTTTCTAAGTGTGAAGAAATAATTTGTAGTTGTAGGGGAAAAATGGTCTAAGTGAAATATTTATACAACCTGTCACCTTGATTCTCATTTCTAATACATTAATCAACCTAACTGGATTTGTTTTAAGATTAAAAAAAAACATATAGAAAATACAATGACTGAAAGTCGACTAAAATGTCGTGAATTTTTGTCGACTAAAACTAGACTTAAACTATGAAGGATAAAAATGACTAAAATGTGACTAAAACTAATAAGCATTTTCATCTCAAGACTACGACTACATCTGAAATAGCTGTCAAAATTAACACTAATTTTTTAGCTGCATGAGCTGTTGTATTCATCAAATAACAACCTGGAGTATGTTCTCGATCAGCAGCAAAGTAGCATGTATTGCTGCCTTGAAATGTCTTGGGGTAGATGGGTGAGCTTAAAAGCATCTGTATCCAACCCAACAGCCCATGTTTCATCTTTTACTAAACCTGTTTCAACCATGACCACAATATTTCCCAAAAGCTTATTCAGGTAGTTTAAGTTGCATCAATTTAACTAGACCTTAAGTCTAGAAGTAGTAGAAAAGAAAATGATTTATTAATTTGTGGAAGGCAGTTGTTGATACAAACTGTTGCTCTATATGAAGCCACTGTGGACAAGAAGTCATTACACTTTTACCCATCAATTCTAAATACAGCTTACATCAGCTGAAGACCCATAAATATCCCTGTATCCGCATGATGTGACAGCTGGGAACTGCTCCGTCTACAGTGAGGGATTATGAATGTGTTACACTAAAAATAAATGGCTCCAAAATGTGTAACTGTAAACAACGAGACAAATTTTCATCTACTCAGCCTTGTGTGTCAGCTAGGCTGCCAAACGCATATCCTCTTACTCTGACAGAGAGTGAATGGCAGACGGCGGGAAGCCTGAGCACTGCTAAATGAGACACAGAAATCCTATTACAGTATGTGTGTGTGTGTGTGTGTGTGTGTGTGTGTGTGAGTGTGTTTGTGTGCGTGTGCATGCGTGTGTGTTGCTGTAAGATGACCCACTGCCACTCGCCTCTGTTAGCAGGGAGAATGTTTTAAAACCATGCACAATCACATACATGCATTTACTTTAGTGTGTATTGACAACCATAGACTGAAGTAAAAGAATACTACAGTGAAAGGAAAGGTAAGAAAGAGATACAGACCATGAAATAAATCAATAAAAGTTTCTCTTCCTCTCTTCTTTGGATGTGCCTGACACTTACAATAGGCATGGACACCCGTGGGACCCCCACCCCTCCTACACAGGAGCAAGACTCGCAGACATAAAACAATAACATCTTTGTTCTAACCCTAGCTGCAACAACCAATCTAAAAAGGAGTCAAATCACAAACACCTGAGACAATGACTGCATCAATAATTGATAATGAGCATCCCTAAATCCCTGCAATGTCATATTGTTCTTTCTCTCCCCCTGATTTACTGTCTGCCTCATCACTATCAGCAATCCAATAAAGGTAAAAATGATAAAAACAAGAATTACCGCCTCGTGGTTGTATGCCTCCGTAAACCAGTCAAGGTGTAGTTACAGTTTACATCCATGTCTGTAAAAATATGGATGCTTCACACACATCTTCAATTCAGCAGCACAGAAGATCTATACAATCAGCACAGTTTCACAATGGACACCCGAGGTGAGTGTCACCAATTCAGTATCTGACCAAATGTCTCCCCTTCTGTTCCTGAGATATGATGTTGAGTTAAGTTGCAAAAAAGGGTTTTATGCAGAACATTATGATGTCACAGTGAAGTTAAACTTTGACCTTTTGGATATATAATGACATTTGTGTTAAATTTTGCCATAATTTGCATTTGAATTCTTGAGTTATGACCAAAAACATGTTTTGTTAGGTCACAGTAACCTTTGACCACCAAATTCTAAACAGTTCATTCCTGAGTCCGAGTGGATGTTTGCACCAAATTTGAGGAAATTCCCTCAAGGCCTTCTTGAGATATCCCATTTATGAAAATGAGAAAGCCACAAGGTCACAATTGTCTTTACCTCTGACTAGGGATGTCACGATTACTTGATTTCACTATTAACCGCGATTTTAAACGCCACGGTTAATTATTCGTAAAGATTCCTCAACACCGTCACTCTCCAAAGATTATGCCGCGACGCGGAACCATATACAGT
>NC_065506.1:5038819-5071955 GCF_006386435.1 Epinephelus moara | reverse complement strand
GCACACTACTTTTTGGTTACTTTTCTTTGTTGCTATATTATTTTTGTTATGTTGGCATGGAAATAAATGAAACTTAAAGATCTATAAGGAGTGTTCATGTGATTTTACACATTTATAGTGTGAAATTAATTAATGCATAATAATCGTGATAATCGTAAAACCGTGATTTTTTTTATTTTTTATTTGCTGTTATGTTATTAATATTTTTATTATTTATCTTTTATGTTACTTGATCTCGTTCACTTTATGTATCTGTTATTTTCTTTATCTTTGCCTGTAAGGTGACCTTGAGTGTCTTGAAAGGCACCTATAAATAAAAAATGTATTTTTAAGTTTGTGCCAATTTTTTTTTTTAAAAAGAAAAGAAATCCCTCAAGGTGTTTTTGAGATATCTATTGAGACTGAGACAGACTCTCATTTGTGTCACTCTTCTAAACAGTGATCTTAACCTTTGACCACCAAAATCTAATCAGTTCATTGTTGAGTCCAAGTGGACGTTTGTGCCAAATTCGAGGAAAAAGGTGTTTTTGAGATATTATGTTCCAGAGAATGCTGACAGACAACCAAAACACTTAAATGCCTCCAGCCATGGCTATCGCTTGCATGGAGGCATAAAAATAAAAATCTTAGAATATAAGCAATAGAAAAAAACAGAATGGGCAATGCAAAATTTTGATTTTATCAACAAGGGATGGAAAGGCTACAATAAGTATAAAGTCTCATTCCTCCACTGGGGCTTTTGACCAAACAGTGAAGCTGTCCCATAAATGAGATTAAAGGAGATAGAAGATAGAAGCTGATTACCAGGCAGGTAACATAACATTTTCTTTATAATCGGGTGTTAATAAACACCATAAGACCCTGGTGTCCACATAATTTTGTGTACTTTTAATATGACTTTTATAGCTATGCCACTTAGCTCTGGTTAGGTGAAACCTTAGTGCCTCAGCATATAATGATAATTCAGACATTTTAGTGTGCATTCAGCTTCGTTTGAGCATTTCCTGTTTCTGCATGACACTGTCCCTGTGCAAAAAAGCCAGCTCCATAAATAAATGGTTTTCCCAGTATATGGACATAATTTTGGTAATGTACTGTAACTTATGAAGTCTCTCTTTTCAGTTGGAAAATGACAAGGCGAAGATATCCATTTTGTATTAGCAGGTCATTATTGCAATTGACAGGTTCATTTGTTTCTCTGTGTGATGTTGTAGTTCATTTTTACACTGAACACTGCTGTGACTCCAACTCAGAGAGTCAACAGACATCATTTATCATGGAGGTATCAAATTACACAGCAAAATCTTTGCTAAATTTGTTGTGCAACAGCGATGCCTGCAAGCCTCTAATTTTCTGAAATATCTCACAAGAAGAAGAAGATGATGATGCTGGCTTGAGAGCTACAACAAATGATCCTACCCGTGCAAGCAAGTCAGACAAGCAGCCATCCCAGTCTAATCCTATTTTAAAGGGCTTTAGGGCACTCTGAGCTGAGGAAGTTCAGGTTAGTTACAGTACTTCCAAATGGCCCTCTGTACTTAATATTTCCAACATGGTGACACATCTATAGGTTGTGACAGTCTCTCTGTCTGTGGGAAGGCCCTTCTCAGTCTGTTGGAGGCTGAGCTGAACTGAGTCTTTCATCAGGCCTGACAGTGAGGGCTGAGGCAGACCGATGATGAAGCCAGCAGTTCACATCCCTCAGAGGCGCTCGCTGTTTCATCCTCGAATCCATCGCCCTCCTGTCCCCGACCCAGCCCTAACAAATATATGAGTACCGAGAAATTCCTCCATCTTTAACCCACCATCTCTCTTTATCAATCTGCAATCCTCACCATCTGCAGTTCCCTCACTCCTCAATCTCTTTCATGACCATCCTTCTCTCTCTTGCCGCATCTTCCTTCAGCTCCAAGCCATGTAGTGTTGGTAATACAAAGAAGACAGGGTGGAGCGTGATTGTCCACATCAAAAACACACTACTAAGAGGTAAATATATGACAAGCCTCAAACATAACTACCAGTTCCACCGACAATCATCCCCGCAAATTCCCCATTACAGGAAACCATAATGCAGTAGAGAGTACAGACCCCATAGTCACTGGTCTCCTGGTCTGCTGGACTGTGTAGCATTTTTGATGTATAGAAGAATACAAAACATTAATTAACATTCAATCATGACCAATGCTGTTAGCGTGTCTGAAGATCTAGGGGCCAAACATATGCCATGTTTTTTGTGTTCTGAAATTATTTTTTTTCAACGTAGACGGCAGGCACCCTCAAACACTAGAGTGACGCAAGAGCAGAGCACACAGAGCTATTTTTCAGGGCGCGACAGCAGTACCCCGAGATAAATAGAGCATGCACCGCATGTCATGTGACAACGACCAGCCGGGCTGAAGGACAAATTAGGCTATCTGGACATTTATATTTCTGAACAACCTGAAAGATATGATTAATAATACTGATGTCAATAAAAAGTTCAGTATAACTAGTCGTAGTAAGTGTGTGTTTTCTCAGCAGATGACAGAAATGTTTTCCTGTAGTTTCCCTCTCTTCCTGCTTGCTGTTGACTGAGCTCGCAGAGATCCTCAGAGTAAACAAAAGGGCTCTGATTTAGGGCTACTTGAGGCCATTGAGTACTTCAGAGAGTCTCTCTTTGTGTAACCTAAAACCAAACAGCCAACTTAATCACAGCTCAGCTTTCACGTTCAAAGGCCCATATTGTGGGACAGATAGGACGCCGGCCAATTAGGCCTGACCTCCCATCGAGGAGCATCAATGGGCCACAAGGAGCTGTCTCTTCTGGCCACGAGTAATTGTGGCCGGACTGAATAAAGACAGCAGCTGGCAGAGAGACACCGAGACTGAAGACAGATGGGCAGCACATACACAAATAAACAGTTGTTCAAGATCAACACCACTGCAGGGTACTTCACTAATATTGTGATCAGTTATTAAGCATCATTACTTTAACTCAGTAGCAGTGGTATCACACTGTGGGTCATAGAGGTGAATCTCTTTCTTAACAGTGAGATTTTCTACAAACATTATAACGGCTGAAAGGTAACAAAAGAGGAAGACCTCTCGGTGACAGCAGAAAGGTCCAGATACTGTAGCTGGGATGTGCAAAGCAAGGAATAGATTGTGCATTTCAGAGGCGTAAAAGCTGGCAAATAGGACGGTGGTGTTGTGTAGCATATGGTTCTGCAGCTTTTTGGCTCCATAGCCATAGAAACTGTCCACCAGTACCTACACTGGTATTTGCATTTAATGTGATATTATTTCTTAGAGTATCTTCAAATGCTTCATACCCCTAAAATCTGCACAACCTAAGATAGAAGATTATGTACGTAATTAAACCAGAATAATTGAAGTATTTAAACTGTGTCATAAAAAATACAAAAATTACGTTTTTTCATCAAATTTAAAAAACACAAAACACTTTAATCCTAAAGATTTTACATGTAGAAACATAAAAAATATTTCGAAACATTCCATAAGTTATTTGAACTATGTGAATTATTTAGTTTTTGAAATACGCTCATTTTTATGTGCAGAGAGAAAAGTCTCACATTCGTTCCTGTGGCGCCGTCGTGCATTTTGCACAGTTTTGCACCACACATAATGTAGCGCATTGAGGTCATTATGACCGTACAACATGATGACACGGCAGACAGACACCATAGCCTCCTGCTGCAAAAAGAATGAATGTTCTAGCTATTTAGATTTTTATTTTGGACTGATGTATACAAGAGTATGCAAACTATTCCAAACAAATTCCCAAGGCAGTTCCAGTGTAATTATGGTGAAATATCTCATTTGAACCTCAGTAAGGTAAGGTAACAAAAGGTAATGACGGGGAGGACATTAGTCCTAGCTTTCTGTTGCACAAACAATGAATCCTCCAGCTATAATTGTTTTTATTTCAAATCAATCAGGCTGTTCTCACATTTTTTTTGGTATGTCTTCCTATGAAAAACAGTGCACCCAAATTCATACATATCTCACATATTTTGAAAGGCTGCTATCATGTGACCAATGCGCTGACAGCAGTAAACAAGTAGGTAGTCACGAGCGCCTGGGAGGAGGCAGGTTGGGATGGTGGAGGGGTCAAAAAACAAAACTGAACTTCTGCCCAGGACTTGAACATGTGACTTTCCCCTGGAGTCCATGCCAACTTTGAGTCATTTTAAGGTACGTCCTCAGTGTTTCCTTTCCTAAACCTAACAACATTAACTTAACTTTAATTTTGTTACTGTAAATGTAACATCATTTGTTGGGTGCAAATTCGTAGGATATCATATGAACAATTCTATGCGACTATGTATATGAGTATTATGCAAACAGCAACCTCCCGTGGCCATTACTCGGAAATACCTACGTAATTAAAGAGAAATACAGCAGTTGCATGGCACGTTAGGTAAGATAATGTAAGGCACTGACATGATGATGGGGAAGACAGAAGCCTTCTGCTGCGAAAAGAATGAATGCTCTTGCTATTATGGTTCTTATTTTAGATCTATTTAAACAGAATCATGCAAACAACGATCTCCTGCGGCCATCCACTGGATGTCTGCTTTTAAAGGGTTAAAATGAAGCAGTGTGTACTTTATTACTTACTACATTTCCAGCTGTGGCGTCCAATGCTTTTAAAAGCAGGTCCCACTGACACAGACGCTCACACACCATGTAAGACTTACAGTAAGATGCCATTGTCACATCCTGGCATCTGATTGGCTGTGCCACTGTGCCAATCAAGCCTTAATGAATAATTACGACCAATTACAAATGATTACATCATCGGCTGGATCGGCTTTCAGACTTGGATGTCAGCCAAGGCATCATTACAGCTCATCACAAAGCTGTTGTCTCCTATTCTTTTCTTCCTCTTCTTTCTTTTTATGTTTATTGTCTTGGTTTTTTTTTTAAATCAACCGCTGATCCACATCTGTTTTTTTTTCTTCTCTTTTTCTTCATGACTCTGGGGGTTTTTTTTCTGCAAGCTTTCTGTTTTCATACTCCCTCCCTGTCTATTCCATCCCCTCCCCCCTTGGCTTTTATTCATCCTACACCATGCGTGCCCCTCCCCCTCTCACTCTCTCTCTCACTTCATCCTCCTCTCTGCCCCGCCCACCTGCCTCTCTAGTTCTAGTTTTGCTTGAAGCGTTGTCTTTGTCTCCCTGGCCTGTGTGTATACGTGTGTGTGTGTGTGTGTGTGTGTGTGTGTGTGTGTGTGTGTGTGTGTGTGTGTGTGTGTGTGTGTGCGATAAGCACTGTTAGCAGGCATCCAGAGCTGAGGAAGACTGTATGACTCTCTGAGATGCTGGCTTGTGTTTTGAGCTCAGGCTCAAACTCACCTTTCCAGCTTTCTTCTCAGAGAGTCCAGAGGTGCTGACCTGCCCCCTGGAATTTCTAACTTCAATACAAACACACACCTTGAAAAATATCATACCATTTTGATACCAAGGAGAAAAATTAAAATTGAGTGCATTCAAGTATAAACATTTTTTAATAAATATAGCAAGGCTATAACATGACAACGATGACTTCTTGTTTAGTAGCAAAGAACAGCAGATTGACTGTAGTAAACATTAACAATAGGAGAGAACAAGAGAGTGCAGCTGGTACTGGTGTATCAATACTGCGGAAAAAGAGTAATGAAACTGATTTGAAAAGTCAGAATCGATATCTATTGATAAATTGATATTTTTGACAACACTAGTGGCTACAACAGCACTGAATGGCATGTAGGGCCAAAATATAATTCAATATGATCATTTACCAGCTTCAACTATAATCATCATGATGATATATTATATAATGGAGAGTTGCAACATTATGTGATTTTCACGGTATGATAACCATCTCAGAAAATATTGCAGTTTCACAGTATGCCAGGAATGAAAATGGAAGGGTTATTTTTGGTTGAATAAATGTTTTATTACTTTAATACAAACTTGAAACTATTTTGTTATTGGCAGTATATGTAAAAATCCCCCTTTGAAAATGACTAAAATAAAGGGGAGATTCACCATCCAGTTGCATTATTTTCACTATAATAAGTTATTGATGTTTTTGTTTGTGTGGTGAGCCCATTTTACATGGTGGGCCCAGCGTCAGTGTCTCATTCAACACCAGCAGCACTGTGGGAGCCTGTGGGGGGTTTAAGCCTGAAGGACGAAGGCTACATCAACAGGGTCAAGCAAGGGAACTTGACTTGGTTTGTCCCCTCCACCCACCCTGCTGCCTGCGCTACTGTGCATGTATGCGCAGTGGGAGGAATGAAAGAGAGAGGATGAGTGAAAGAGGATAGGCAGCAGGATAGAAGGGGACTGATGAGTATAGGAGTTCAATGCTATAAGAGGGGTGTGTGTGTGTGTGTGTGTGTGTGTGTGTGTGTGCATATAAGTATTGGACTTGTGGCTCTTGAATTTTTGACTAAAAAGAGAGTTAAGAAAAATGCCAACCAAGCTGATCATGACTGAAGAAGAAGGTTTTTTTTAAGTGAATCAAGACATCAGAATGAAAATAGTTACTAACTGTAATTAAGGCTGAAACTAACACTTGTCTTTCATTTTTTGTTAATTTGTTGATATTTCAAAAAAAATTATCAAATGCAGAAAATAGTAAAAACTTAAATAAATGAAAAGAAAATAGAACCACTGCCTCACAGTCATATGCCTCCGTGAACCAGTTGAGTTGCAGTTACATTTTTCTGTGAAAACATGGATGCTTCACACACGTTACCCCCGGCAGCACAGATAATCTATACAATCAGCACAGTTTCAAGGTGGACACCCAAGATTAGTGTCACCAATTCAGTATCTAACCAAATGTTTCCCCTTCTCTTCCTGAGATATGACGTTGCGTAATGGCAAAAAAAAACATTCAGAACATTATGATGTCACAGTGAGTTTTGGCCAAAAACATGTTTTGTGAGGTCACAGTGACCTTTGACCTTCGAACACCAAATTCTAATCAGTTTATCATTGAGTCCAAGTGGATTTTTGTGCCAAATTAAAAAAAAAAAAATCTCTCAAGGTGTTTTTGAGATATCAATCAATCAATCAATCAATCAATCAATTTTATTTATAAAGCCCAATATCACAAATCACAATTTGCCTCACAGGGCTTTACAGCATACGACATCCCTCTGTCCTTATGACCCTCGCAGCGGATAAGGAAAAACTCCCCAAAAAAACCCCTATCACGTTCAAGAGAGTAAGGCCCCGTTTATACGACAACGATTTCAACTGAAAACGGTAAACTTTAGTTGCGTTTTGGCCGATCGTTTACACGACAGCTGCGTTTTGGGTGCCTGAACGATTTGAAAACGGGTTCCAGAGTGCAACTTTTTGGAAACGGCAGCGTCTCCGTTGTCATGTAAACTTGCAATATGCAGTTCCTCTGAAAACGGAGACTTTTCGCACATGCGCATTACGGTTCCAGTCACTAGGCATGCCGACCATCACAACAACAATGCCAAGCTCTGTTTGTGCTGCTCACCCTGTTGATTTGAAGTGAAGTGTAGATCTGTTACTGTAGCAACTCCACCTCGTCGTCCATCCAGACAAAGTTATCTGTGCATGCTTTCGCCATTGTGTTTTCTTGGTTTTGGTTTGTAATCTCCGCGTTGTAGAGGAAGGCGCTTCAGCGCAGGCGCATGCCGTCATGCCGTCATGCCGTGGTGTTGCTTTGCAAATTTACACTGCCACCCATTGGCCTGGCGTGCATACTACAGCGTTTACAGTAGATTTAGCGGCTCTGTGTGAACGGGGATCGTTTCAATAACGTCGTCATATAAATGCAGAAGTTTTTTAAAACACAAAGGACAGAATTTTCAGTTTTTAGAGAAACTGTTGTCGTCTAAACAGGGCCTAAAACAGACACATTGTCACAGTAACCTTGACCTTTGACCTTTGATCACCAAAATATAATCAGTTCATAGTTAAGTGGACAGCAGACAGACGAGCAACCCAAAAACACAGCTCAGGCCAAGGCTATCACTGGCCCAGAGGCATAAAATGCCCAGCATGTGCTCCCAAAGTCAAATGTGACATCTTTAAATTTCTTTGTTTTGTCTGACTAACACGGCAAAATAATTTATGTAAAAGAGGAAAAAAATTCTGCAAAACCAGGAAATATTTCAAATGTGTGCATGATAAATATTCAAAACTTATCAAAATAAAACTAACTAACTTAAGTTTTATGCTTAATTTGAAATGACAGATGTCAAAATATGTTTATTGACCAATCAAAATGTAGTATTGAAAAAATATGAAAAACGGTTCAACTCCACCTGGAACTCTTTGTGTGCTTTCCCTTTCTGTGTCTCTACTATGTGAATCTGTCTCTACTATGTTTGTACTAAAGTAAATGTCTGCATTCATACACAATAACACACACACACACACACAAACACACAGCATCATATTGGGCCATCTGGCTGGTGGTGTAATGAGGGTCATGACCTCCTATCACACCCCTCCTCCTCCATTTCCAAGCTAAAATTTTCACAACAGGGATTTGGGCTGTTACTGACAATAAACAAAACAAAAAAAACAACCAGTCTCCAAATTTTGAATTAACACACAGTTATGGATTTTGACAGAAGAAGGTGAAATTTTATCTGTGTTTACTAAATAATATACAAAATATACAAGCAAACAGCCAGTCTCATTCTGGGTTTCAGAATTCATAAGTGTTCAGTTGTTCTCCTTCACAGTAAACAGCTTCTCATTTGGTTTTGTTAAAACCAGCAGAATCCCTTTCACACTGGATGGTCGGATTAGCGGCAGATTAAGGCCAGTCCAACATGGGTGGTGGTTCTGGGGCCTGACCATCACCCACCACCCACACTCCCATTGTCTCCTCATACAGGACAGAAACAGAAAGAGAGAGAGGATCTGCCAGGGTGTTTCGTAGCTGCAGTGTCAGAGCTCACACAGAACCTTGTTGAAAAGTTTATCTACTACTTCTGCTGTGCTGCTGTGTTTCCACTTGCATATGTGTACGGAGTCGAGGCATTCCGCAAGTCCATTCATTCCTATGGGAATCTCCGTGATATCCGATGTGCCTGCGAAACTCCTCCCCTCCGTAATATATCAGTCCAGAATTTGCCTCAAAAAAATTCGGAGACCGTATGACGGTGTGGTAGCTTAGGCTGCTAACTGGCTAACAGGCTATTTTCTTCAATTCCATTGCCTTTGTTGATTGTCAAGTAAGTTTTCATAATTAACAAGAACATACTTAGTTTTAACACACTGTGAATCTGAGTAATGTTATTCTGCAAAAATATGGTTATACATTATGTACCGTCAGAATGTCATTATGACTCGTTCAGCTGTTCATATTGTATGTCTTTTTTAATGAATATTTCAGAAAACATGTCGCAAACCCAGCAGGCCCAAGTATTAATTTATTTGTTGCCATGCGATATTGGTCCTGTTTTTGTCCTGGCAATCTCATTAAATCCTGTTACTTCCACCTAACAAATATTATCAAAGTCAAATCAGCTTTGTCATTTTCTGACCTAGAAAATCTTATTCATGCTTTTGTATTCTTGCGCCTTTACTACTGCAATGTACTGGTTACACGCCTCATTAAACTTCAGTAGCTCAGCTTCAACTAGTGCAGAATGCTGCCGCTTGTATTTTAACTGGGACAAATCATAGGTCACATATCACCCCAATTCTTGCCTCCCTCCAGTGGTTGCTAGTTAACTTCAGAATTAATTTTAAGACTCTTTTAATAACTTTTAAAGCTATGCTCCAAGTCGTGATCTGAGATCCTCAAGCCTACTCTCACTAGTCTCCCTAGCTTCTCTTCTTCCTTTAGCATTGCCACATTCTTCAGCATTGTTGAAGCGGGCGCTCTGAATCATCAACCGACATCTTAGTCCTGATGGAGACGAACACAACGGCACTACAGCAGCTTAATGAAGCATCAATATTAAGAAGCTTCATCTGAGTATGTGCACATCAGAACTGATGGAGAGTCATTCTCAAACTGTAGAGACAATGCATCTGTAGCATACATGCTAATGACATGCAATATTAGTGTGTTGACATGCTAACATTTAAAATGTAATGTTAGCATATAAAACTGCATCGTATCCTCATACAATGGTTCATTTAATATCCTATTAAAATTCACTTGGATCAATTTGTATGATATTCCACAAATTAGCTAGCCTGGTGAAACCATCACCAGCTCATATTCAATTTCGCTCCGCAGATCGGTCTGGCCATGCAATCATCAA
This sequence comes from Epinephelus moara, assembly GCF_006386435.1. Classification (NCBI taxonomy): domain Eukaryota; kingdom Metazoa; phylum Chordata; class Actinopteri; order Perciformes; family Serranidae; genus Epinephelus; species Epinephelus moara. The sequence continues at coordinate 5,061,694 of NC_065506.1, read as the reverse complement.
GGCGCATTCTGGCATCGGTTAAAGCTTACCGGCCAATCACAACCATTTATTACTTTGGGCCGGGCACGTCATCAGAATAGGATGGACAAGGAGCGGAGTGAATGCATTTTGTAAACAACCAACATGGCTACTGATTTTGAAACTGTGATGGTAAATGTGTTGAACGAACTGGAATGTACATTTTCTTTAAAAGCAGAACAAACAGCTGAACTGAAAGCTTTTATTGAAAAAAAGGATGTGTTTGCCGTCCTTCCTACGAGGTTTGGTAAAAGTTTAATTTACCAACTGGCTCCGTTGATCGGGAAAAAGATGGGACTCAGTGAAAACCCAGTGGCTATTGTTGTCTCTCCGCTAGTTGCTCTCATGGAGGAGCAGGTCAGGGAAGCGACTAAGCTGGGAATCACAGCCATGCAACTCGGAGTCCACAGTGAGGAGGATATCTGCAAAGACGGCAACACTCTTTCCCAGACATCATCACAGCTCATCTCCGCTGCAGCTTGCTGGTCTGTTTACACTGGCGTTGTGGTAGCCTATGTCACACGTTTCGTTTACTCTGATTGGTGTTCCGTCTTTCCAATTGCATGAAGGGGCACTTTGAGTGACAGCCGTTGATACCACCCATCGGGAATAGAGGAAATGTACACTCCATGTCCAGACCCATTCGCGTTTTGCGAATTGGGTCTGGCAACGCCAGGTGACAAATTAGCACCCCATGAATGACATTCCTTACTTTATGTAAAGTTACTTAATCAATGTGAAGACACGGAGGTTGGGTTTAGGCAAGAGACGTTACTGTGGTTAAGTTTAGGAAAAGATATATGGTGAGGAAGTACCTTAAAATGACTCAAAGTTCAAATAGTTCTGAACACCAGTCTCCTGGGGAGAGTATGGGGACTCAGGACTGCTTCAGTCTTTACACCCATCAGCACATTGGTCACATGATAGCAGCCTTCCAGAATATGTGAGTTATGCATGAATTACTGGCTCATGATGGTGTGGAATATGTACAAATTTGGGCGCATTACTTTTTGTTGGAAAACATGCAAGCAGTGCATGAGAACAGCTTGAGAGGAGAGAATTTGAAAGTCCTGGCTTTGATGCCTCTCCTGGTCCCATCATACACATACTTTCATTTATATTATTTCAGTTTTTCCACAAACAAAATCATGTCATCAGAATTGATCAAAATCACAAAAATGGCAGAACAGTGGTATAGTGGTGAGCATTGTCACTTCACATCAAGAAGGTTCCTGGTTCAAACCCAGGGTGCGGGATTGGAACCCCAGGGTGGGGGAACCCTTCTGTGTGGGATTCGCATGTTCTCCCTGTCAGTAAGGTTGTCTCCGGGTACTCCGGCTTCCTCCCACAGTCCAAAGACATGATGAGTGGTTACAGAAAAGGAATGAATGAATGATCACAAAAATTCATGAATATGAATATGCTTTCTAAAATAAAACTCCAATCATTTGATTGTGAGATTTCTGGAGGAAAGGTCAGAGAGATCATCAAAAACATTAGCATTCATTCTCTGGTGACCAACAACATCCACAACATATGTCACAGAAGCCTGCCAGTCTCTGCTGACTAGCAGCTAAAAGTAATGTTTATTATCAAATAATATAGCATTGTGTCATTAACATCATTTAATTACTCATCTATAACCTCTAAGTATGCCACTGTAAGTCATTTACACCTGGGTATCTCTCTCTCTCTCTCTCTCTCTCTCTCTCTCTCTCTCTCTCTCTCTCTCTCTCTCTCTCTCACACACATACATGCACACACATGCACACTGGTAACCAAAACTATGCAGTGTAATGTTGAAGTTTCACAAATAATGTATTGCAGCCAAGGCCCCTTTTCTACCTCCAGCAACACTTGCAACATCAGTAAGACATTATTGTGTGTGTGTGTGTGTGTGTGTGCGATTACTGCAGAGAGGCTGCAGCCAGTCTCTGCTGTAATGCTGCACTGCAGCCTAACAGGACTCACACCACACTGCAGGTCACAGAGACAGAGCGCTCCCTGAAAATACTGCAACATAGTACGCAGGCGCGCGCACACACACACACACACACACACACACACACACACACACACACACACACACACACACACACACACACACTTGTCTTCCTAGACATGTATAGAGCCTCACTAACATAATGTATTTAGTTGCATTTATCATCACAATTAAATACCTAACCCCAACCCTAACATTAACCTAACCCAAGCTGAATTCCAACCTTGACCTTAAAGCTAGGTCTTACCCCTTAAAAGAGTCCTTGCCTACAGTGTACCAGGGTATTTAAAAATTCCAGTGGTATGATTTTCAACACCATGATTTTCAAAAATACAGACACCCATGTTTTTATAAATCTTACACTGGAGAGGACATAATGAGGATGTTTTACATGTAGTGCACATCATGCGCCACACCACCTCTCTCGTTTCTCATGCCCTGCCACCCTCCTTCACCCCATGATCTCATTATGCCACATGTTTGGATATTCCACTGAGGTGTGGGCTCCAGGCAATGCAGCTCATCTGCACGTGCTGCCACTGAGGGGCCATCTGTGTGGACGGGATGCCCATTCTGAGGCAAAACAGGGTTCCTCCAGAGCCCAGACCATCTGTGTGGCCCACAGTGTGATCCACACCAGTGTGGCCCGTCCCCGGTGCTCATGGGTAATACTAATGAGCAAATTGCTGAAACCTCATCAAGGTTTCATATTTAACTGGACTTTCCATCCATGGCCGCGTCCTCTCCATCGTGAAATTTCAAAGTCAAATCACTTGTTACCAAAAGCACTGGGCCATCCCATCATGCACTAGTCAGAGGTTTTAATGGATGGAGGGAGGGGAGTTTATTTATCTAATATGAGATACCAGAAACTCCATATTGCTACGAAATGAAGTGAGGGTCTAGCATGGGCACAGGGCCGGATCGGGGAGAGGAAAGTAAAGCAGCTCTTCAAATGGTAATTTCCCCTGCTTCACTCCTGGACGCTGTAAGTGCTGACTCAGGGGGAAAGTCCAGATTGCTTTTGGAAAGGGATGAAAGAGAGTTTTTGAGAGAGAGAGAGAGAGAGAGAGAGAGAGAGAGAAGGGGGATTTATGCTCAATTTCATTAAGTTTTTGGCTGGGGGAAGAGGGCTGCAGGACCATAAGGGGCTTATCTGGAGCCATAACCCATCCCCATTTGATTACCGGCTATTGATTGAGGCATTAAATTGGTCTCTGTTGAATATGGCAGCATGTGAAGACGTGCTAGTCGGGCTATCAGACCTGACAGGAAGTGGGACTTGATTAAAGAAGAGATGGCAGATAAGCAGCAGAGCAGATCCAGGTGGCCACCCTCAGCCACAGTGACTGAGGAGCTCTATGTAAGCTAACCATAAAAGCACTAGAAACTAGGGGTGCAATGGTACAGGTAGCCCACGGTACGGTCCGTACCTTGGTTTTTGGGCCACAGCTTCGGTTCGGTTTCGGTACGTGTTTTGTGCGGAAAGAGAACAGTTTCCCCCCCCAAAATTATCTCTTTATTTTGCTTGACTTTGCAACTGACATGCTGCTGTGTTGTGCTACAGCCTATTCAAGTGCTGGAATTTGTTATTTACGGGACAACGCCTGAACGCAACACAGACGCACTGGCTGGGCTCGGTTATAATTGTCAGTCAGGAAAATGCAGCCCGGGCCGCGCTCTTGTGTGCTCACCTGTGTGTGTGTGTGTGTGTGTGTGTGTGTGTGTGTATGAGGGGTCAAACGTATCAGCGAACACACACACACTGCATTCACTGCGTACTTGATACGTGTAAATTGCGTGTGCAACCATCACCGTGTACTTGCTTCGCGTGCACTGCGCTTGCATTCACCGTGTACTTGTTACACATGCAATGCGCGTGCAATGCCTGCACACGCCTAGACGTGTGGTTATTAGACGTGCGTGCGTAGACACGTCATGTAATCACAGGGGTCAAAAGTGTCGGCTGTTGAAGCAACAACGCGTCGTGTTACGGATGTGTGACACGTAGCATCACTATGCTAACTCTGCTAATCAGACGTGATGCGTAGACACGTCATGTATCACAGGGGTCAAAAGTGTCAACTCTTGAAGCAACAACACGTCGTGTCACGGACGTGTGACACGTAGCATCGCTATGCTAACTCTGCTAATCAGACTACCCGCAGGTGTAGTGTATGTGTAGCGTTTGTAATGTGCTGTGCACGCGTACTTATAAGACATGTGAGCGCGTTGTGTGAGTGGAGCGCACAACGCCTGCGTGTCATGTAGCGGCGTGTGTGTAACACTCATGTCTCCATAGTAACCCTATGTAAAATGTAGGCGTGCGGTCTCCATAGTAACCCTATGTAAAATGTAGGCGTGCGCTCACGCGGTTTGATTAGATCTGATGTGTGCTAAGTAGGCGCAAGTGACGCGTTGTAGTGTGGTTGGGTGAAACGTTTGACCCCTCTTAGTGTGTGTGTGTGTGTGTGTGTGCGTGCACACGCGCGCGCACAACTAATGCAAAACAGCATACAGTATATGTGTGCCACCACACAACTCATCTTGTCACGAATCTTTGGTCTGATCTGGGCTTTATGATTCCCCAGATCCAGGATTCAATTTTACTTAAAAGGTCATGTTTCGATTCGATTGAGAAATTTTTTTCAGCACTGACAGCGATGCCATGGTTAGAGTACCAAGTCTTGATTCGTAAAGATCAGCAGATCATAGACTTTATGCTATTAAAACTGTCATTGATATTTTCAAATTCTTCTTTATTAAGATAGGCTACATGGTATCAGGTGTAGTATAAGCACCATATTAGGGAAGGCAAAATGTGACTTCACGGAAGCAGGAGTAATTCCCAATTTTGTTGTTTCTCTATCATCCCTGACTCCGACAGGGGGCGTGCAGTAAACTACACTGTGTCATCTCTGAAGAGTTGTTTCCTTTTTCCTTTAGACATGCAAAGGTAGGCAGGGGTAAAGAAAAAAATACTGGAAGAATTGTTGATCCTTCATCTGATTTTGATGCTGAAAATCAAAAGCTCATTTTGACTGAATTCACCAATTAATTCCAATGTAATTTTCATGAATAATAAAGGTAACCTGTTACCCAAATGCTTTAAGGCTAAAACACCTTCTCTCCTCTTTATGTATCAGATGTGCAGCAGTAAGTCAGTAATAAATAGCTGTTTGTCTGCAGTGACAAGAGAGAGCTGGAGAGCTGACAGCGACACCTCTGCTACACCACTGTTCTTGCTGCAGGGTCAGTGCCTTCAGCATCTCCATCCTAACAGGTATTACAATCAGGCTGATAAGTGGTGATGAATGGGACTGATAGAGGCTGATAGCACCGCTGCTGCCCAGCAGGTTCTCCAAACCTCATTTCCCTTCATCTGATTCATACAGACGACATCAACACTGCATCACACACACTACACTAGGCCCGTTTCCACTGAAGAAGTTCCTGGTACTATTTGGGGGGCAGGAACTACTACAGGAACGTCCTCTCGCTCGGCGCCTCTCAACCGCCGTGTCTCCACTGAGAGAGCGGAGTAGGAGGAAGGTTCCTGTAAAGTTACCGGGCTCTGGATGTGATGTAATCATTGCGCGACCATTTTGACCAGGGCGACGTAGTGGCGTAGGGACGCTGTTAGCCGATAGCGGTGTCTGTAATAACTCACTAAACTCACAAAGTGGCCCGTGAAAAAAATATTTTTTCCAGCGGATGTCTTAGTTACAACATGATTGAGCTAACTGGAGTAGTTTCATGTCGTTTCCGACAACGGGAGGCTTTTAACAGATGACGTCCTGATGTTAGCTTTGCTGCTGGTGTTAGCTGTCCCTGTCAGCTGCAGCCACTGATGCTTTCTAGACATCATGATTTCCCAAAACTGAATAAATACCACACATATCAACACAAAACTGCTTTGCTAGCTCAATCATGTTGTAACTAAGATATCCGCCGGAAAAACTATGTTTTTCACAGACCGGTTATTGAGTTTGTTTACATGGCGGTGGAAGCTATGAACGAGCTAACCCTCGTCTGCTGAGTTTTAAAAATGCCGGCTATTTTGTTGCTTTCTGTGACGTCACATTCCGCCTTGAGTATATTCAATCAGCACCAAGTAACCCCCAAGCCCCAGCCAGGAGTTTTTCGGGGCCGTTCTGAGTACTACTCCGAGGCAGGGACTTGTTTAGCCCCTGTAAAAGTTCCAGAACTCTGTCCTTCGGGGGTGGTTCCTGCGGTGGAGACACGCACCAACGGCCCCGGCCCCGTAAATTTACCCCGAAGTTCCTGCGGTGGAAACGGGCCTAATGAAAGCAGGCGGAGCCAACACACCAGGTGGCAACACAGTACACATGAACAAATCAACTTCATTGGTACAAACGTGCTACGTATTGACTGTTTCTAACGAAACAATCACCAGCACTCTCATGACAATTATCAAGCTGATTAAAGCTCTACCTACCACATAATAAACATAATTGACTGAGGATAAATTCGTGACACAAGCCTGTATGTACAGCAGAGGTAATGGAGCAGAGAGAGCAGGGCAGAGGAGTCCCCAGAGATGAGAGAAATCACTCCTCTACCAACAGACATAAAGAGAAGGAGAACCTGCCTACAGCAGGCAGAATGGACAGAGGGGAAAAGAGGAGAGAAAAAAGTAAAGAGCTGACAGGAAATGAGGGAACAGAGAGATAGGGAGTGACATGCATAAAATGTCCGCTGGACTCAAACCAGGGGACGTTGGTATTACACGGTCATCACCTTAGACTAGTGATGCACCAATTCCAATTTTCTTTCCATTTTCAATTTTTTTTAAGTCAAACCTGCCAATTTTCTTTCTTTCTAAGAACTATAATTGACAGCATATTCAGCAAATTCAATTATATGTTCATAACAAAACACAGTTCTAAAAGTGACCCAGGTTACAGAACCTTCTTTTACTCAAACAAAACTCAAAATAAATTTTGCTCCATGTTACTGGACACAGCTTTTTTTGTGCAAAACCAGAAATCAGGTGCAACAGATCTATCTATATATGCCCCAACTAATTATTTATATATTGGAAAAGAATCTGAAAAAATATAATTCTATTCTGTGTATGTAGGCCTGTCAGACACTGCTTAAAGCACATTCGCTCGGGGCGCTGCATGTGACAGGAAAAGCAAGAGGCAGAGCGACACTGTGGACATAATAACATTCTGCCTATACATGACATGGTCCTGCTACAGACAGTCGAGAAAGAGGTGCTCAGAGAAATGGCTAAAACATCTGGATTCCAGGTATGTCTTAACAAGGTTAAAGTTGTTCATAACCTAATGTGAATTAATTTTTGGCTTGTTTCTTACTTTTATAATAGAATATTTGTGAATTCTCTCTATGGATACTAAAATACATTGAGTATATACATTTATTGTGTCTTATTCTTCTGCCAGGAGTACAACAAATATAAAAACATTTTAATATCATCATGTATACGCTGAAAGCTTTGATTACAGTGCTCCACAGAAATTTTAAAAATATTATGTTTTGAAAAAGAAGCTGTGTTAAAGTTTTTGGCAGATCAATTTTTTTAGTTCTGTTTTTACTACGTCACAGTTTTCACAATAAAAACTGTTTCCATCTTGCAACTGTTTCATGCATTCAGATTCCATTATTATTGTACGATTTTGCGGGGCCAAGCAAAACCTACAGTAATCAATATACATAAAAAAAGTTGCTACCAAGGTGACTTGACACATACATACATATGTATATATATATATATATATATATATACATATATATATATATATATATAGCATCCAAATGTTTTACAGGTATTCTATGTTGTCCTGACAGTAGAATAAAGGCCTTTACATACTCCACAGAACAGAGAAATTTGTTCTCTCTCAAAGGGCTGCAAGAAAAGAATGACGTCATGCTTTTCTCGCAGCCCTGGTTTGGGAGTTCTTGCAGCTTGTTCTCGACACATCATCTGGGCAGAACTTATTTCTTGTGTGGTGTCTGAGAACTATTGTGTGATTGGTCAGAAATTTGAAGTGGGCGCGGTCAATGCGGAAAAACATGTGTGATGCATGCTGCAGTGAGAGGGGCCTATGAGAACTTCCCAAGACTTCTGCACTCGAGTTTCTCGTGAAGTATGAAATGTTCTTGCCACCTCGAGAAAAAGATCATATTTCTTCTCTGTTCTTGCGGAGTATGTACAGGGTCTAAGCCTCTCTGAACCCTGTACATACTCCGCAAGAACAGAGAAATTTGTGGCCCAGAAATGCAAAAAATTGAAAAATTGAAAAATACTGCGATATATCATGAAACCGCCAGAATCTTCAAAAATAACGATACCAATTTGTGGTCATACTGCCCAGCACTAGAATAAACTATTTATTATTGATCTAAAACAATGTACTTATCTGTTTATTAGCACAAAAATAGCTGTGAATGAGTATCTGTTCACAAGAATGTAAAGGTGTTTGTACAGTAGGTTATATACTAACTCCCACTGCTGCTGCCAGCAGCAGCTCCTCTCCTCCTGCCTGTGTCACAAGTCACACTCCAGACATAAAGTCGTTGAGAGGGTCTGAAAAGTTGCTACCAAGGTGACTTGACAAAACATGGATTGAGAACTAAACAGGTTTAGTCGGTTCCTGTCTGTGCCGCTGTGAGCAAGTCGTGAACCATTGTGCATGCAGGTAAATTTGATCGGCACAGGATATCTGAGACTGACTGGCTGGTCACCTGTAGTGGCTGATCAAGCCGAAAATCATCCGATTCCGTTCATCAGCCAATAAATCTGTGCTTCTCTACCTTAAGCTCCTCGGCCACCAAGGTGCCCCATTTGTTAAAAAAATCTAATCTAGGTCCACTTTGGGCTAATTGTAAACTAAGCAGCTCTTTTACCTAGGAAACTTTTGGTACCAGTTAGGGATGCAAGATAACATCGGCACATCATCGGTATAGGCCAACATAAGCTTTAAAATGAACGTTTAGAATGGGCCAACAGACTTGTTCTTATTTTGCACAATGAATGAATATTACATACATTGAAAAGTATTGTTTTTTATGTCTCCATCTGCTTGAGTATGCATGCATAATACAATGTTAATTCCATTACAGAGAAGACTTGGGGCAGCAGTAGCTCAGTCCATAGGGACTTGAGTTGGGAACCAGAGGGTCATCGGTCCCCATTCTCACCAAAAAGTGTGGACTGGTAGCTAGAGAGGTGCCAGTTCACCTCCTGGACACTGCCAAAGTGCCCTTGGGCAAGACACCAAAACCTCAACTGCTCGGGGTACCTGCAAGGCATCCCCCTCGCTCTGACATCTCTCCATTTAATTCATGTAGAAGTCCTATTTGTGCATGTGTGTGTATTTCAGGCCTGTGTGTAGCCTATATGACAACAGAGTGAAAAATTTGAATTTAGCCTCAGGGATTAATAAAGCATATCTTCTTCCTCTTGATGATCACTAAAATCAGGTAGGGAAAAAAGTGGATATATCGATATCGGTTATCGGCCAAATGTGTTGTTATATATATCAGCACACTGGATACCAGCAAGAAATCCAATATTGTGCATCCCTAATACCGGTAGATATTCATATTATGAACTCAGTATCATGAATCAAAAAAAGAATCATAGCATTGGGATAGACTATAAGTCATTTGAAGAAGTCACACACACACACACACACACACACACACACACACAGATGACTGCACACTTCAGCTACCTGAATATTTCAGTAGCAGCCTGCTGACTTGCACTGGAAAACTTTTTAGTGACTGACAGCCACAGGCAAGATGACAACAATCTAAACTAACTCAACACTCAGTGTCTACGAGCCCAAAGCAACCCAGGAACAAACGAGGACTGTATCCTGCATGTGTGTGCGTACGTGAGTGTGTGCCAAAGACAAGCATGGCTTCAGCTAATTGAATCACACTAACAGCATCTCTCCGTTGAGCCACACACGATAAACAGACTTTGTTCTTCTCGTTCCCACGCTATCAAAGATTTTTTTTTATCTGATCTGAAAATTGTTTTTCCTTTCTTTTCTTGCATCATTAATTCACTTAGCGCTTCTAACAGCAATGTCTATTAGAGTTTGCTTTTATTCTCACAATGGCTACTCTCAATACATCTCTCCCTGTGCTGCACTGTGGAAACAAACATGGATTTTTAATAGAAATAAAAGTAGCTCAAAGGACATCACAGATTAAATTCATTGAAAAAGACAACATGATTCCTTCCACAATGACAATACCACACATTGACACTATTGTCAGAGCTTTGTTTTTGTCTCTTTCCATCTCTGCACTTTTTCCTGCTAAATTTTTTATTTTTTTATTTTTATTTTATTTTATATACTTTATTAATCCCCGAGGGGAAATTCAATTTTTCACTCTGTTTGTCAATTACACACAGGTCCGAATGTGGAAGCATCTGTTTAAACAGGGGGTGTATTAGGCTGAATGTGTCCTGTGAAAAGAAGCTGTGGATAATCTGGCAGACAGACAGGCATTAGCCGAGCTCCGAAGATGAAAACTGTGCCTCCTCCCAATAATGACTCATTCAAGCTGCAGGGATTCAGAGATAGTCTTGAGCTTTGGCCTGACAACCTCAGAGAGAAGGGGGTGCAGTAAGTGAGCGACGTAAAGAAAACATACGAGCTATATAGATACAGAGATGTAGAGAGAAACGGGGGAGGAGTTTCAGTCATTGTTTAATGGCTCAGGCGAAACAACCCCCTTAGGCTGAGCAGAGGGGCTGTGGAGAGCGAGCATACCTTCAACCAGCTACAGAAGAGAGCATTCCTCTGGTTGCCATGGTAACCGAGCCCTCAGCTGGTAAGGCGAGCAGGGGAGGGGAGAGAAGCCAAAGGGATGTACTGTATAGAAAAAGGGGGGAGTGAGAAAAAAGGAGGCGGAGGAAGAAGGGGTGTTTGACACTAGCCATAATTTTGATTATCCCCCTCCTGTGTGCAGAGAAACCCTCCCAGCAGACTTTTGTCTCCCAGCAGCATAACCCCCCCCCTTCCTCTTCACTTTTGGAGCGTGCTCATTGCAACTACTCAGTTTCTAAATGTTGCTTGAGAAGATGCACTGCCAGTTAGGTGGAAAGGCAACTCAGAAAGAAAGGAGAAAAGTGAAAAAGTAATTGGAAAGTTCCAAAGAAATGCTACCATCAGCTCTTTCCTGATGCAAGCCCTTCCCACGACTCCATTCCTCCCTGAACTGCTCACTGTGTGCTGAAAGCCATCAAAACAGACAAAAATATAAGGATTCCTCAAATCCTGCTTTGTGATGTGGATAACATCTTCTGTTATGACACGTCATTTTATACCAGGATATCAATATCAATAAAATATGAGGAAGTTTTGCAACTGCAATATAGGTCAGAAAAAACAAAATTAGACACAGTTGTTCAGCCCTGTTCAGCAGCCTATATATCAGCGGTACTAAACCTGCTTTGACCAGAGCCACTGGTAAAGCAAAATGAGTTCACAGGCCAGTTAATAAACAAACGTTGATAATATTTATTACAATATATAATCAATGAATTGCCTGTTTTTTTTAACCTTTCAACATTTGCTGCCCTCACTCATCTTTGCCAAGAGGCAAATCCAGCTGCAACAACCCCACGCAGGTCATGTGTATGATGGAGCGTTTCTAGGATTTGTGAACATTCGGAGCCTAGCTCGGAACTCTGTCTGGTGGTGTGGGGGATTCTCTCCTAGCACTTTTTTGTTATTGACAAGCTCTGTTTTGATGCCTTTTTATGCACTCTGGCACATTTTTTACATTTAAAGTACAAAAGCAAATACCAGTGTGAATAACTTTATTTTCATTGTGAATTAGAAAATGTTCTGCAAGCCACCTGCACCCTATAGTGGGCCACTTACACATGCACTTACACGCCAACAGCATGACAAGCTAATGAGCATCTATTTTGCATTGAGCACTGCACGTTTGCTGTTTTTTTTTCTGGTTATTGAGTTAAAAAATGTTCAACTTTGGGAAAATTGCTGCAATCATCACTGCCACTTTTTACCCAGCCATCACAGTGGAGGAGAGGCAGGACAAATAGCTGACCACCAGGACTAACCATCGCATCTTACATGTACAAAGGCTGAATAACAACAACAATGGAAAAGAAATGTGTTTATACTAAAGCCTATATAATAATATATGTTTCCTTACCCATAAAATCTCATGAACCCACATAGACTAGTAATTTGGGTTCAAGGTATAGTAATATTTAAATTGAGTTACATTTACATTTTTTAAATAAAGAAGTATATGTTAAAGTGCATGGGATTTTTTATTATTATTTAATGAAACTATTAAATTTCTGGTATTGTGACATGTCTAATGTGTTCATATCACACCAAAATACCTTGTATTTCAATATGGTTATTTGGGTCTGAGAAGGACACACATTGAAGAGGAACTTAAATGAATCACAATGTTTTTAATAAACTACCTAGCAACAAATTCTGAACAATTTTTGCTCAATTTCAAGTACATTTTTTCTATATATTTAAAATGGTATGTTGTATTTATATTGATTGACCACAACAATAGAAACCGCTGTACGCTGAAATGCAATTCTATATTTCTTTCTCTGCATGCAAATGAGGTAACATAAATATTTTGTGTTATGTTACATTGAATGCAGCATAATGAAGCAAAGCAAGTTCAATAAAACACACTGAAGGCTCTGAAAAAAAAACATTCACTGTTAATCTGCATAAAACATCTATGGATGTAAAGGCACAATGTAGACACATGGCATCACACACGCACACACACACGCACACGCACACGCACACACACACACACACATCGGTAAAAAATATATGCATACGTACGCAGTGAGACTTATGGGAGTGTTACCACCTGCAACCTGCTGATAATGAAGCTGTATTTCAGCCACCTAAAGGCAGCCATCTGTGCTGGGGCTCTCCCTGCTGCCCACACTACCCCCACTACACACAAACACACACACACACACACACACACACACACACACACACCGCAGCGCTCCTCCACTGGAGCCAAGGGACTAGAGTATTTAGGATGTTCCACGTCAATAACATGACACTTTCATTACAACACAACAGGGACACACACACACACACACACTCCCATTACAGGTTACAGACAAATAAAAATGAATGATGTCATTGTCTTCCAAGCTTTGTTACCCTCAGAGTCAGAGGATACTGAGGGATTTTTTGGATATTGACCTGTTTGTTTGATCCATAGTCCTTTTTACTCAGAGATGGTGCTACAGAGCCACTACCAAGTCCCCTCTTTATGCCACCTTTACATTTTTACACAGAACCATTTAACAGCAGCATCATGTCGCACCAGTGTGTGATTTTAGACAGCATGTCAGCATCCCAAAAGCAAAAGAGGCGTGACATGTAACACAAAAGCGTTGGCCTCTAGTGTAACATGCAACTTATGTGTTTGCAGCGCTTTGTAAACAAAAACAAAGGCATTAACATAGCAATAACAATCATTTACTGTCCCTGTTATATGGCTGCCAATCTCATCCTCTGCTCAGAGGGTAAGGAGCTTCCAGACTTCATTGTTTTCCCAATGTTCAGAGATTTTCCACTGCTGGTCTCCTTCTTTGAGTTTGCTGCTAACTGCTATCAGCTATTTTTAAAATCTCCTGCGGTCAGTCGCATGCATAACATGTCAAAACATCACAGCCATTCTGCCCATGATCCCATCCTGCAGACTGTCCCTTTCATAAGGATGTTTCAGCACTGTTACTACCTCTGATGCCGGCTTAAAGGCGAGACAATCCTGTCCCCCTATTCTGTGCATGTGCTTTTTAAACAGAACGGTGAGGCAGCATATAGGCATGAAATTCCTGCCTTGAAGAGGCAGTGTAAAAGGGGCTCTTGTGTCTCTGGTATATCAGTGCATCCAGCGCATCAAAAGTTCTTACTTTATTAGGGATACATGATAATATTGGTACATCATCAGTATCGGCAAATACCAGCTTTACAATGAAGAATGGGCCAATATGCTTTTCTTAATTTGCACAATGAAGGAATATTACTTACATTGAAAGGCATTCTATTTTATGTCTCCATCTGCTGGTGGGCCATCATGATAAGAATGTGCATGCGTAATCTGATGTTAATTCTACTAACGGTGAGTCTTGATGATCACTAAACTTATGTGGAGAAAAACAGTGGATAGATCGCTGTCGGTATTGGTTATCAGCCAAATTAGTTGTCATATAATGGCATATCAGATATCGGCAACAAATCCAATATTGTGCATCCCTATAATTTATACTTTACTTTATGTGGCTGATGCAGCCAGGTTTTTTTTTAAGCCACTGAAAAGACAACAACTACGTGCTTATCTGTTTCCACCCACCATATTCACTTTGGTAAATGGACTGCATTGATACAGTGTTTTAATACAAAGCACTATGCAAATTTGCCCCTCATTTAACCATTCACACACTGATAGAAGCGAGCTACCATGCAAGGTGCTGGTCTGACCATCGGGGCAATTTGGGGTTCAGTTTTGCCCGAGGACATTTCAACATGTAGACATGGATAGGGATCAAACTGCCAACCCTGTGACTAAGAGAGTTTTACCTGCAGAGCCACAGCCACCCCAGGCTACATAACCACCTCCTTATTCTCTGTCTGTTGTTATCCATATCAGCTTGGAAAAATCCAGGCTCAGAGCGAATGACAAGTTGATGGTTGTTATATCTACACACTCATGACCAGCAATCTAAAACCGTCTGCATTCTTTTAACTTCCTGGTTACCCTCAAAGAGTAAAACACTGATTAAAGATCTAGAGTAGTTCTGATTGAGATGTGAAAACAGAGTGATGACGAGAGGAGTCAAAGATTGGCCAGTGCAGACTTGCAGTGATCACCAAGTGGCCATTGTCACAGGAGAAGAGATGAAACCATGACAACCGTTCCCACTGTTGGCCAACACTTGGAAAATAAGTGCTGTATGGAGCCTGGGAAACCAGTGAAAAAAAAAAGAGTACTTCAAACCTACCCCCACCCACACACACACACACACACACACACACACACACACACGAAGACACACTGACTAATTGTTCAGAGTCAGCACAGCCTCCCGCCATTCAGCTTCGACCACCAGACACACACCATGAAGCCATTGTTCCAACTGTAGCCTCATAACTGGGAACAGAGAAGAAAACCATTTTTCAGAGTGGGAATCTTAAAGAACAGGTGATCCTCTGTGCTTAAAGCTAAAGCTAAGGTGCAATCACTTCACTTCGTATTTTAGTAGTTGGAATTATGCTTGATGCAACTGGATCTTATGGTGCAACTGCTGTGCTCCTTTGCCTGTTAACTGTATTAAAATCAGTAAATCTGGTTTATGTTTAACATCTGACGAACAAGAACTATTAGTCCACTCCCTCAGAGATCCTCTGTGTTTCCCACACTCACACACACACACACACACACACACACACACACACACACACACAGTAACAAAGAGCGTGGGCTTGCCCTGCACTGGTGGAGGAGGTTTAATGATATACGGGCTTCCCTGTCTGCCAGCTCAGCTTGGAGCCTTCGATTCATACCCACAGCCTTCAGCAAGCAGAGTATCATTCTTCTTCAACACACAGACACATACATGTATACGCGAAAACATAAGTATGCACATTATTTCTACATCTATACATGCATATGCACTTAACCAAATTCACCAGCTCCACAAATGCTCACAGATTCAGTTAGTGAGAGCATCAGAGGACATTTGCATCAATGGTTGCAGGACATTTCTGTGGTTATGGAGTCACAGTCAGAGAAGATGCAGCAGGCACAGACGATATGAGCTCCAAACATGAGTCCAACTACAACATTCTAACATATCTGGAACAGCAGGAAAGCAAGGACTGATGTGATGGGATAACACAGTCGTAGTTGTGACTTACAATTTGGATCACTGTTTATACTGTACTGCAAATGCAGCTTAGGAAAGCAATGAAAAAAGAACGCACCGTGTGTAGGGCAGACCCTTGAAAGTCAGAAATTCGATTTGTCAGTTGGAGACCCTTCAGTTGACTGAGATTGCTTCAAGTCAAGCAGTCATTTTTTTGTTGTCCTTTTTTTTGCGAGTCATTGTGCTGTGCAGTGTACTCTTGACTTGCACACTACTCTTTGGAACAGACAGCTGCAGACATAATGCAGCGGCACAGAGCAGGAGAAACTTTCCACTGTAAAGTCCTTTGTACACAGAGTCCATTTTTTCAGATGCACTTTTTTTACTCCATCATCCGAAAAAAATTATTCCGCACAAAAACCTTGCACACTGATTCCAATGCATTTTATTGTTCTATTTGCCGTGAAAACTTGCAATACGTGACAAAATGAAAAGACACATTTCCACCTTTGCCTCTCTGGAGTTAACTGTCTGGCTGTCACCACTCTCTCCCTGTCTTTCATTTGTATGAAGGGGCTGAGCTGTCCTCCCTGTCTGTCTCCACATTCTGCGTGTGGTCCACATTCTCCTCCTCTTCATCATTATCCATCTGAATATTACTATTTGACCTGTTGAAAGTGAGCTGTCTGACTCATAAGAATGATTCTGTGTGCCCCTTTCCTCTGTCTCGTCGCGGCTGTGCCCCACTACCACATTTTCTTCACTGATTCTTGGTCAGCCAGCTCTCTAAAGGCTTCTGATGGACACGAAAAATGCAGAAAATCGCACTTGTTCCAAAAATTTTAATGACAGACTAAAGTTTCGGACTCAGTGTGCAAACATGATTGGAACATCGCAAGGTATTTATTTTTAGATGTGCGACAATTGCGGATAAAAAAAAAACAGACTCAGTGAGTAAGGGCCTTAATGCTCCAAGATAACATCATCTCTTCTGCTTATAAGAGGTAAATTTGCAGCTCACAGCAACTTAATACGACACAGTGTCTGGCTTTTGTTTGATATCTTGTGTAATCTAGTGTGCTTATTTCGATCCGTCATCAGTGCAGTTAGCTTGTTTACTATATCAAGTGAATGCCGCTGTCACACCTGAACGTCCTGCTGAGCCCTTTCAAACTTTGTAACTGTATGGAGAAAAAATTATTCGTTGAATATTCACACTGAACAGCTAAATCTGATTTGAATACTATAATTCTAAGTTGGGTAGAGCCCAGAGTAGTGGATGTGTGGAAATGGACCTTTACTCCACCTCTGATTCAGTTAATATAATTAATCCTGTTGAAGAACAAAGCAAATGATCTGTGTGTCTCTGTCTGAGTTCAATGCACTGCTGCAGTTTCATTCCATCTGCTAAATGGAAGTATTGTGTAATTAATACAGCAGAAGTATAGGCTGTTACAATCCAACTCTACCATCCAGATAATTGGTTGGTTATGAATTATTCACCCAGCGAGGGAACAGAGCAGCATATAGCTTCTACCTACTGGTGCTGGAGGGAGACACCTTGATCATCTCTGGCTGTATGTGACCACAGATGGCGGGGTATCCAAAACAGGCAACTCATACAGTATACCACATGGCTGAACTGCTTATGGTGACAAATCACTTTGACATTCATATAGAGATTCACAGAGAGTCCTTACGGCTCAACAGTGACTGGAGCGATATCAACACTGCTTATTGTCTTAGGGAACCATACTGCTTTCCATGTAAGACAGCTCTCAAAAGTACCATTGGGCTGTACATTGTGTTTACTGCAATGAAACACTTAACAGAGCTTTTGGACTGTGGAAACTTTTAACAGAAACCACTAATACCCCTTTTACACTAACATGGAGCAGTTTCCATTCCAGTTCTTGCACCTAATTTTGAACTATTCAGAGCATTTCAACCAAAAATAAATTGATTCAGAACCTGAAATGTTGGTTCGCAGATGGAACCAAAAAAATTGCAGGTTTTCCTTGACCTGAGGTGCAAACCATGACAACATCAGTGTGGGTGTCATATTCTGCAAATAGGAAAGAGAGGATGGAGAATACAACAATAGAGACAATAAAATCATCGGAAAAAAGAGTGAGCAGTGGTCTTATTAATATTTGGACTGTGCCTGTTTTTTGAAAACAAAAATGTATATGTATAAACTACCCATGTGCTTTTGTTGCCTAAACCTAAGCACATGCATATGTCAGTGAAATAAACATAAATACAAGGTATTTTCACCAATGTTGTGAGTTTATTTTGAAAAAGAATGTATTCATCTAAGGAGCAGAAACTGTACGCTTCCTGTGAAAACCAAAGTTTATTTTAAAAAGACACAATGCACGTAACAGGCATAAATAGACACGGCGTCCCAGAACCTCAACAACAGACACACCAGGAGGGGGTGTAATAGCCCTCTTCTAGTGCAGCGATGTAAAACAGCTAATAATCAGTTTTTTAATGTTGAAAATGTATTTGTATGACAGGGTGAAAACATGTGGGAATATGATAAGTCATATGATAAATCTATGGAAAAAATTGCTTTATGGAGTATTATAGTGAGTTTCAGCTCCTTGTTAAACTGTCCGATCAACAACCTCATTGTTCTGGTTCACTCTCAGTGCTCTAAAGGTGTCATTTTGGGCAACAGCAGGTCTGCTTTCAGAAAAAAAACTCTAAAACCCCACTGTACACTACCTGATCAGCACCAAACAGCAGACAAAGCTGAAAACCAGCTGATGAACATAGTGAGGCATTTAGCAGCTAACGAGTCAGATGTTGGTGGGGACCAAACTGGAGCTAAAAAAAAAAGAGCAAACACTGGATCTACACAGCAGGCAAAAAATGTTAAAAGATGAAAGATTATCATGCACACAGTCGAGCAAATTAAAAAACTACAAAGTGGTTTGACATGCTGACACCAGTATGGGCCATCGATCACCTGCAGACTTGAAGCAGTACCCTGACTCCTCCATCAGGGCCGTGTTACACCTCATGTTCAAGTAAAGGAAAATCTATAACAGTGTCAGAACCACTTCTATTATCTGTCCTACAACCGTTTATTACACTCACCTACCAAACAGCGAATAAAAACTCCTGGTGTCACTTTTTTAATGAAGTAGGTGAATCCCAAATGTTCAGCTTGTTGTGGAAGCACAAGTAACAATATTGGTACCAAAGCCTCACATTGTTCTAAAAAGTTCAGGTAATGGAAGGCTCGGGTTACATCTAAAATACTACAGCATGCTTTGGAAATGGTTAGCAGTATACATGCTAACACATGTATCCTGATTGAAGTTGTCGCATCTTTTGACAATATTCTTAAATCTCCACTTTTGTGATATTTGAAATCCTAATTTATCCTTTATGCTGGTTCTATATTTGGTCCTGTGGTTTGTTTTTAAATACACATCATGATGCAATGTTTTCTTGACTACTTAAACTGGACACCTTGACATAGTATTTCATACTTTAATGGGTGCAGCACAGTGATATACAGTGCTGAGAGGTGTTTCTAGCATTTTGTCTATCCACTAAGTCAACAGTAGGCTGAATATTAGATGCACATCTCAGTGTAACACAATGCGGTTCATCAGCAACAGAATCTACAGCCCCCAAAATGACCATAAAGTTGATTAACATCGATTACAGTCCCAACAAAAACCCCAAACCCAAAATGAATGAATGGATGTACTCCAAAATGAATAGACACTTTGGGTTGGTTCCTTTTCACATGCAGCCAGTGCTAACAATCAACTTAATATTTCAACACATAAGTTACTGTGACATACAGTACAGTAGGGCCTATAACAAAATATCAGCTAGCCTGCCATATTCATGGAGAAGGGGTCCATACAGAAACTCAGCACACTGCACCATTAAAACAAATATGCAGAAATGTGTGATGTTGCAGCTGCAGTGTGTGTGTGTGTGTGTGTGTGTGTGTGTGTGTGTGTGTGTGTGTGTGTGTGTGTGTGCGCGCGCGCGCGCAGGGACCGGACAGTGCAACATCACTGCTCTGCCTCTTCTGCAGAGAGCAGCCTCAGCAGATGGATGCTATAAAGGAATTAGAGACAAGAAAAATCACAAGGGCCCATTATCACCGAGCTCTCTCTGCCTGACAACAAGGATTAAAGGCACACTACCACCACCATCATCATCATCATCACCATCATCAGCATCATCACTGTCATCATGACCATGAAAGCAATCTTTCCCTGCATTCAGCAAAGCCGCATCCACCAGAAACATCCGCACTTATGCATTTCTCCGCTTTCCATTTCCCGCATAGAAACATTCAGAACACGCAGATGCAAAAAAATGCAACCCAACATGATGTCAGCGAGTCAGGAGCGGTGATGCTGAGAGTCCTGACAGCATCATCCGCATCTGGAAGCTTTCAGAGGAGGCTTTCACTAACCTGTCTGTCCTTTGCCCAGCGTCTTCTCCAAACGGTACGGTCCCACATAGTTGGCGTAATGCCCGCTGTCCTTTCCCGACGACATTTTTTGGCGTGAAATGACTCACAGGGAGTATTTTTTCTTGCGGGTGTCCGTTTGGGACGCGTTTCTGGAGAGAAAAGCGCAAATCCGCGGCGCAGTAGAGTTCGCCTCGGTCGGCGTTCCTGTCTTTTTGGCTGCTGGTCGCTGCAATATTCGTGTGTGCGTGTGTGTGTCTGTACGTGTGTGCGTACAGGTCCGTTGCTCACAGTCCTCCGCTGGTTGCGTCCTCAGTGCGGCTCAGATTGCGGCTTTAAATCTGGGTGTCATGGTGTTGGTGCCGGAGGAGCGGTGCGCTGCAGCCCCGTTGGGTGTGATCTGATGATGGGACAGCATCTATTGCTGCTGCTTGCCGCTCCAGCAGCCTGCGTCAGTACAGAGTCGGTGTGAGCGGACACTTCCGGTTGCACCTTTCAAAATATAGGCTATTCCCCAGGACTGCTGCAATGCTTGTGTGTTGACTGCATTAAGTGAAATGTTCAAATTTTTCATGCCTCTTTTTCTTTTCTGTTTTTCCAAATTCTGTGGTGACAGTAAATATTGCACATGACAATCAAAAGTCTTTAGGTAGTCTATTCTACCGTGGCATTCATATCAATAATGTTGTTTTTAAGGCTGTAACAAACAGATTATTTTCAGTGCAGATTAATCTGCCAAATTTTCCTCGATTTTTTTAAGTGTTTGGTCAAATTTAAAAAAAAAAATGATCAAGAAAAACTCAAACATCACAATTTCCAACCTTTAATTTGCATTTGTTCAACCATTAGTCGCGGACAAAAAAAATACAAAATTACAAAAATGAAAAAAAAAAGTGAGAAGCTGTAAACGGTTGATACATTTGAATAGTTTTTACCTGTTCAGAGCCCAATTATGTTCCAAACACACAAAAAATACTGAGATAAATAATTTGTGTACATAATCAATAGGAGGCTTTATAAGTTGATTATATCATTCGAAAATCAAGTCAGAGCAGCATTTCCCTGTTTAGTATTTTTTTAGTAAGAAGACTGAAATGTGCCTTGTGATTCCTCCTTGCCTCATGGTAAGCCGTGTTTGTTAAAAAAGGGGGCGTGGCCCTACTGCAGTCTACTTTAGATGATGTGAAACACCGTGATTGGCCTTACGACATCCCATTTACCAAGTCTGTGCATTTGGTCTGAGTCAGATGACAGTAATCATAGAGATCATAGTGATGCATTGAGCACCCTGTTGTGTTACCTATGGCACACTGCCTTTTAATATGGAGGTTCAGTTCATTTCCATTCAAAGTGACTTTATTGGCATGAGAAACTTACGTTTACATTGCCAAATGTGAAATGAAAATAAAAATCATATGTACAACAAGTAAGGATCCACCAGAATTTGGGTGGGTAACACCTCTGACACACATCATAGTTCATTTGAAAAAGTTTCGGTCCACAGTTAGCAAAACTGCAGGTAAGTGCAGAATTTTGCACCTAGAATTTAACTTCTATTCCAAGTATTGACCCTAACTGATTATTAAAAAAATGAATAAATAAAATAGGAAAACACAACCATGCCATATTATTATTATTATTATTAATATTATCATTATTATTATTATTATTATCACTACTACTACTGCTACACAACGCTGCCTGTTATTTTCAAATTTGAATTACTTTTAGTGATAGTTGATATTGATTTGCATTTTTTCTGTTGTCCAATATTTGTGCTTTTATTTTAAAGGTCAATTCGCCTAACTTCCGCTGATATTACGGCTTGACGCAGCTGCTTTAATTAGGGAACACGCATGCGCACATGGCTTGCATCGCAGGGGTTGGTGATTGAATTCAGGTCGAGGTGACAGTGGGAGAAGAGAGGCTGCCTCTGTTCAAAACTGCTCTTTTTAAATTTATAAATAGCCCAAATAGAGTGCAAAATAACACACATTAAAGGCCACAGAGACCCAGAATTTTCCCAGGATGCACTGAGGAGACACTGTGTTTTCATATTAGCAGAACAAAATGGAAAATTGTCCAAATGTAAGGCATATTTCTTTTTTTATTGATTTTTAAATTACTGCTAATTTAATCCTTTTAACCAGACTCTTAATTCTTAAGCTAATTGAAAATGAAAAATCATTATTTGTCAGTGTGTGTGTGTGTGTGTGTGTGTGTGTGTGTGTGTGTGTGTGTGTGTGTTGAAATGGTGGTGGGGGGGGGGCTAAACATGTTACACACTGGGACACTTTCATTTGATTAAACCAGCGGTTGGTGACAACGACCATCTATCTGTCTCATCACTCCTTCACAACAAAAGCCTTTTGACCCAGCAAGCTCAGTGGCAGATGGCCCCCCCACACACACCTCCTCCCCTCCCTCCTCCCCCTCCTCCTTCTGCCTCCCTCTTTCTTATCTACCCCCTCCTCAAACCCCCTCCCC
>NC_065506.1:5036998-5038041 GCF_006386435.1 Epinephelus moara | reverse complement strand
CGGCTTCTCTGCTGCTAACGCTGCTGCCGGGATACAGCTGAGGAGAAGCCGGCTGCTAATGCTATGTACCGGGACACTGCTAACGCTGCTGCCGGGATACAGCTGAGGAGGAGCCGGCTGCTAATGCTATGTACCGGGACACTGCTAATGCTGCTGTTGGGATACAGCTGAGGAGAAGCCGGCTGCTAATGCTATGTACCGGAACACTGCTAATGCTGCTTGCCGTGCTGCTGTAGCTCAGTCATAACTGTAACTGATGCTGAGACTCTACTGACTGCGTGACTGGTAGACGGCGGTGGGTGGCGCAACAGGCCAAAACACAAATTCAAAACATAAACATGATTTGCTGACCGCAAAAAATTTTTTTAGATGCAAATATTCTGGCTGTACTATTGTTGTCGGTGAGATCAGTATGTTATATGAACATT
Organism: Epinephelus moara; assembly: GCF_006386435.1. NCBI lineage: Eukaryota > Metazoa > Chordata > Actinopteri > Perciformes > Serranidae > Epinephelus > Epinephelus moara. The sequence goes on along the minus strand of NC_065506.1, from coordinate 5,037,613 downwards.
ATTCCTTAGTCTCTGTGACATATTAGGAGGATTTTACAACTATTTGCTTTAGATTTCTTATATATAGCTCCTTTAATTGTTTTAAACAGGCAAGGACATGGTCTAGGTCAGGGATAGTCAGCTTGCTTTGTCTGGGTGTCACTTTTGCAAAATGGCAGTATACTGGGGGCCAGTTAATAAACAAATAATAATAATGCTAATGACATTTATTTGTATGTATAAGCAGCAAATCCAGTCTCAGCAGCCCCACAGGTCAGGTGTACGCAGTGCCATTTCTAGGATTTGAGCACATATAGGGCTTAGCCTTGATCACTGTTGGGGGTTCTCCAGCCTTATTAACATTTGTAGTACCCTTCTAAATTTGTTCACGTATTGTTTCATTTATGTGCATTTGGTAAACAAATATACAGTTTTAGTGTTAAAGCTGCAGTAGGTAGAAAGCCTGAAAAAGGTTGATTTTTGAGTCTCATCTGAGTTAGGTTTTGTTCGTCTCCGCCCTGAGCCCCTCCTACCAGACGAGCACGTGAGTATTTTATCCTACTTGGTTCTATTTCTCCCTCTCTGGGAGCCTCGGCTCTCCCTCTCCGCGCAGCAGCCCTCCCCATCCCTTCCTCG
>NC_065506.1:5016617-5036305 GCF_006386435.1 Epinephelus moara | reverse complement strand
GGGGCGCATAGTAGCGTCAGACCTGTTAAAACGTAAGTGAACGGGCATACTTCAAGTGCAAAGTTAGTCCACTAAACAAGCTTTTTTCCACAAAGACCGCCTCATATCGTTAGGATAAATGTCAGAGAACATATAGAAAACGACATGTAAACGTGTTGTCTTACCTTACCGGTGTGCTGCCATGTTTATTTACTAGGGCTGACCCAAAAAATTCGAAGCTTCGAAGCTTCGTTCGATGGCACGGGATTCAATTGTGAAAAAAATAAAAATCGAAGCTTCGGCACTTTTTTCCCCGTTTTTTGGGGGGAGGCCATAAACGCAACACTAACTCCCACCGGTCCAATACTGACAACGAGCGCACTCAGAGCTGGCAGAAGAGGTCATCAGATGTGTGGTATATTATTGCCACTGGTTATTTGAAATGGATAAAGGTATTTTTTACTGGTGGGTTATGGGAGAATAGCCTATATATCATGTAATTAAAAAAGAAAAAATCTCCGACAAGGAAATAGAAAGCCCGACGCACAATGGAGACCTGCTATTATCCTGCTTGAACACAGACGACTAAATTTTTTTAACAATGTGACCCAAAATAATGATCAAATAGATTTTATTGATGTAAAATATGCATTTTCCAGTTCCACCAGTCCGATCTGAGTCTGGTGTCAGAGACACTTCTGATGCTCTGAGCTGCACATCTGTTTGATTGTGCTACAGTATGCGCCGAGGGTTTTAATTTAGTGTTCAATCAAAAGTTAAACACTACTTATCACCGACCATTAGTGTTTTTTCGTTTGTGAATATTTTTATCTTAATTCTAGTGTTGGAAGAAACTATGTTTTCGCCATAATGTTTTTTTGGTGTCGTCGAATGCTTCGAATTAAATTCGTTCTGAGCTCCAAAGCTTCGAATGTCCATAAATGGATTCGAAGGTCAGCCCTATATCTAGCTCTGCTTTCCAAAGTGCGGCCGAAATATATCTCCCAAGCTCTAGATAAAGCCCAGCTGGATACTACTCCAGGTGGAGGTGTCTCGTCCTCAGTCACATCCAGACCTTGAAAATAAGGCTGCAACCGGTCCCATTCCTTGCATCAGAGGCATTCCTCTTCTGTGGGCACTGGGGCACAGCATTCACAGGTACACAACCAATCTCCAGAGCTACGCAGCCTTGCAGCAGCCATTCCTCCTCTCTCGTCCTCTACTTGTTGCGCCTCTCTCTCTCTCCTCCTCCGTTCTTCAATTTCACAAAGCTCTTTGTCAGTGTATTCTGGCTCAAATAAATTAGGGCGGCCATAAACTCATAAACTCTGAGCAGTTAAGTTGTGGCTAGTTAGCTAGAAACCGTGTGCTATATGGAAGAGAAGTAACTGCGTGCCTGTGAAAAAAGACATTTTGCACCAAGTTTCTGAGTGAGTATGGACACTGAGAACTGTGATAAACTAAACATTTGTAGTTTAAAGACAGAAGTTGTATTTGTGAATTCTGTGGATAGTGTGCTTTGGAGGCTGTGACCAGACCTGGCGCAGGAGGAGTGCTCCAGGACTTGCCACTGCACGCTGTAGGACCCAGATTCACATCTGCCCATGGAGAATGTTGCCCCTTTCACATTGCTTGCTTGGATAGACTTGAACACGGTTGTCTACGGTTTACTGATATTTCCAAGGAACAGTGAGTAAAAACACAATATCTCTAAATGTTATCACATGAGGGACGGCTGTGGCTCAGAGGTAGAGCGGAAAGATCAGCGGTTCGACCCCGGGCTCTTCCAGTCTACATGTCGAAGTATCCTTGAGAAAGATACTGAACCCCAAATTGCTCCCGATGGCTGTTCCATCGGTGTGTGTGTTAAAACTGAGTAGCAGGTGGCACCTTGAATGGTAGCCTTGGCCACCAGTGTATGAATGTGTGTGTGTGAATGTGACTCATAGTGTAAAAATCGGATGACTAGAAAGGTGCAATACAATTGCAGGTCCATTTACCATGAGCTCCAACATGTGCACCATCCATATGGTACCATTAACTGAACTGACACAAAAAAAAAAAAAAAAAAACCCGATATTATTATTCTTTTTCTTTTCTTTAAGGTATTTTTACATTTTTACATTTTAAAGGTGCTGTTCACCAAATTTGGGACTAAATACACCTGTGTTTGATGCATTTAATTTTCTGTTGTAAATGAATTCGTGCTTTATAACACTGTTTAACTTTTGCTTTTATTAGGGGCTATGGTGTTACTACAGTATTGCGCATGGGAGTTTTAAAGCTCACCTAGCAGTATAGCTTCATTATTTGCTAACTGAGCCTCTCTACACCTTAGTCAGATTTATATGCCCACAGTAGACACATCCCAGTTTACCCTCGCCATTTCATCTCCCATGCTAAGTCAATCAATTCAATTCAATCAATTTTATTTATAAAGCCCATTATCACAAACCACAATTTGCCTCACAGGGCTTTACAGCATACGACATCCCTCTGTCCTTTGGACAAAGTATATATTAATATCTGATAGTATACATATGTGACAATAATCATATGTGTATAATAACAGTAGAAGTAGGCTATGACTATGTGAAGTATGACTAGTATGACTATGTGTTCCATATGTTAAGAGATGTGTATAACAAGCTTAAACAAAACTGAACTGAGTAGGTGGGCACATTCAGAGGGCAAAAAAACATCCCAGAGTAAATCATTTTATTTCCGTTGTGAATTAGAAAATGGTGGGTGGGCCACCCAGCACCCTATCATGGGCCAAATTTGCCCCACGGGCAGTTGAGTATCACTGGCCTAGGTGTTGCATCAGCATTTAGATCACTTGTAATCAACCATGATACCATTCCTAATTCTATAATAAACTAGAAGGTCAATCAGAGAGCACTGACTTCTACCAAGGCCAAATGTCCTGTCTGTCAGTGTTAACAAAAGTGAAAAAATAATTTGTGTAGCCGCCCTGTGATTCGGTTTCACTCAAAAATTTAACTGGATCTTCCTTGGCCCATGCTACATCCTTCTACCAAGTGGAATGAAAATCGAGCCAGTAATTTCTTAACAATTGTTCTGACGATAAAGGAAGCCAAACAAAAACATAACCTCCTTGAGAGAAGTAACAATGAATGCATAGTTTGGACTGTAGTCACGTGACTTGTAGTCAAACTCAGGCCCCCAGGACGTGCACCAGTCTTTTATGCCAACTTTTGTGGTGACCAAACAGTGAAATTACATCATCAAGTAATGCCCTGCAGCCCCAAAAGATATTTTCCCCATAGACTCACGAGGCATAAATCTGTGGATATATATATTTTTTTTTTAGCATCACAACCCCCAACGAAATAACTCGCTTCACTTTCGGGATTTAATCGCTCTCATGCGAACAATTGGAGTCAATGCAAAAATGGCGTTTTTAAACATCAGTTTTTCACTCATGGAGCCAATAAATCATTGTTAAAAACAAATTACCAACACCTCCATGCTGTCTAGATGCAATTTGTGTATTTTCGGATTTTTGTCTTAATAACTGAATTTTTGACAGCCATTTGAAATCTGCCTTTACACACTAAAAGCTGCTGTCTTGCACACAGGTGACTGGCTTAGTCAATTTGTGAAGCTACATGTGCCATTTTTATTTGCCAATTAGCTCAGTGAGATAGAGGATGGTTCTTGGTGTTGAAGATTGTGAGTTCAAGCCTCAGCTTGTGCAACATTTCCATATGAGAAATCTACCCAAACTTTTCATAAAGCTCCAGTCCCATGCCAGATGTCCTCAACTGGAAACACAAGACAATAGTCCTGATGGTGGCGCTATAGCAAGCCTCTAAATTTCAAAACTTTGAAAATTCATAAATTCATAAACTCATAACAAATTTCACTTTGAAATTTGCTTTTCCATGGCATGGATGGCTACTGTCTGGCACCCTGATGCTTGGCTTAGCCAATTTGTGAAGCCACACATGAACTGGCACTTGCCAATTAGCTCAGTGAGATAGAAGACAGACCTCAGTCTCAGAAGTTGTGAGTTCAAGCCTCAGCTAAGGCAGAAAGGACATTCTAATGTGAAAGTCCTATGTTCAGGCATCATGCTATGTGGATTAGAGACTACTAAGGTTAAAATAATTATGATGCAGGCAGTTTCGGGGAGAGACAAATACTCTTTATCAACACTTTTCCCTGTTATCCTTTGAGTCTATCCAATAGCTACTTTTACATTTTAAAAAATGTTTTCATCTTTGTCACCATGGATAATGTTTAGCTTTAAGCTAGATCAGGCCAGTTTGTTCATAATTGCTAGCAGTTAATGTTATTCTTACTTTCTTGTTCTTGAGTTTTTTCTTTCCTTTGTATATTATGAGTCTGATCACTTCAGCCACTCATCCACAATTTGAAGGGCATGCTATAATTATATGATGTAACTTCTATGTTGTGATATGCTTTGTTTTAGTGTGTGTGTATTAGGGCATTAACAGAAAAGTCGATTTGTCGACGTGTCGACATCAGTGGCCCTCCCGGGAGGAGTCGACAAGTCGTGTGTTTTTTCCCTCTCTCTCTATCTGTGTGCTTGTGTACGGAATGCAATCGCTGCCTCTGATTGGCTTACACTGATACTTTATCCTTGACTAAGTGAACATACTCGGGCGTGCTATAAGCGGAGCAGACTCCAGTCATTCGGGCTTTCATAGTCGAGCGCACTTCCGCGTTTCCTGTAAAAATGTCCGTGAAAAATTCCTGCGATGTGAAAAATACATGCTGAGCAGTCACTGGTGCGCGGAGCGGAGTCCGCACGGTCGTAAAATCTGAGCTTTGTGCGCACAGGGCTTGTGGACGTCCGCTTTGAGTCTGCGCGGACCTCCGCAGAGTCCGTTCCGCGTACGTTCCGCCCGAGTATGTTCGGGCCTTCACAGACAAACATCACATGTGTGGAGATACTTCACTTTTCTCCGCCGTGTCAATGTGATGACGTCATCAAATGACTTGTCAACTCAACTTCGACTTTATTGACAGATAAGTTGACCTGAAAAAAATCAAAGTCGTTAATGCCCTAGTGTGTATTACATTTTTCACATGGGCTTTTACATATACCACACATTCAGTGTTTTATGATGAAATAGATTATGACTTCTTATCAGTATAATGAGCTAGAAGAAGTTTTAAACATATATACTGCAGAGTTGTCTCTTGCTAATTAGCTCAGTGAGATAGAGCATAGTCTCTTATACTTAGAATACCACCTTTTTTTCATCTTCCTACACTCTGCGTGTTGCTCAGAATTGCCTAATTTTGCCTAAAATTGCCCGGCCCCGACCATTGCTGCGCAGCAGCTATAATCTTCACTTTGTTTTCATCGTGGCCACTCGGCTGTTCACTGGTTACCGTGTCACGTCAGTGTTTGTGTGGATGTGTGTGTATGTGGAGGAGTTCACTGCCAGCACAGAGTGCAGAGGAGAACCGATACCATCAGCGCTTATCAATACTGCAGTCTTTGATAATTTAACCCCGGGGCTAATTTAGTACCAGATTTCGGTACCCATCCTTAATCAAAACACATACGAAGTGGAGCTTGTAGAAATGAAATAAAGTTTGCAGCGGCTGCCCGTGCCAGGAAGTGCGGAAAGCTCCAAGTAAGTGTTCCACCAATCAGCGTTCCTCAGCACACAGCCCCGCCCCTCAAGAATTCTGGGTAATCTGAAAAGTCCTACCCTCCTACTAGGTACTTTTTTCAGGGAAAGTTTGGGATTTAGGGAAAGTTTTTTACCTTGGGTAATTTCGGTGGAAACATGCCAAGGCTTTTCAAAAGCCTGGGTAAATGAGAAAAGTTCCTGTGCATAAGATGGCTTTCTGATGTCAAACAACCTCAGTACAAATGCACTGTAGAAAAGCTGAAGATGGAATGATATCTAGTGGTTTAAGATGCGTTCTGTACAGATACAAAAAGGTGTAAACACATATGTTTGTCCAAGACACCTATCAGTTGTGTTAGCTTTACTCCTCCCAAATGTAATTAAATTAAGTCAGTAGGGCCTGAACTTCTGTGTACCCTCTACAGGATCTGTCTGCCCCCTGTGATAATGGCAGATAAAGTTACAAATCTGATCCCTGAACAGTTCAACCACTGAATGATCTGTGTTGGTGAGGGAGAAGCATCAGTGAGAGCCGGTGACTCCAGGGATGATGTTTTTCTGTAGGCCGATGTTGAAGTTAGCCTCGCCCCAGTTCCCCTGACCGAAAACTAATGGGATTTTTCCATAGAATTTTGGATTATTGCAGAAAATAAACTCTGTGGCAAGGAAACATTGATGAGACATTTTGCGTTTTTGCAAGATAATCTTTACAAATTAACACCACTGTCATGATATTTGAACCCTTAATGCATTCACCAGAATTAAGAGGTTAACATTAGCCTATAAACCAACTACACCACGGTCGCATGAGTCAACAATGCCACCACAACAAGGCTGCAAAGCTGCCCTTGCCATGGTTACGATTATTATTTACTGACATATAATGAACATTGTTTTTCTAAGGTTTTGTCCAAGCGCTTTTCAAAAAAAGGATTGTAAAACAATAAACAGAATGTGTTATTATGAGTAAAAAACTAATCAACAAAGACAGAAATGTCTATTTAGGAGCTTACTGTATATAAATACATCTAACCAGTTCATAACTGCAGTCGAGGTCAGGAATGTCATTGGCTACAAGACCGATAAGCCATTGGGCCAGTCACTGGCTATTGACTGGTTCTGTGACCCCAGGAAGTGACGAGGAACTTTCTTTCAACGTAGGCCCTCATTGGCTATTGCAATCACAGAGGAAAAGCATGAAAGCTCCTGTTGGCTCAAGTGAGGTTTAAATCAAGAGCTCAGAGTTCAACCATGGAGTCTGCATATTTACATGTAAACGAGAGTTATTGCATACAATAAGTGATGATATGTGATAATGTGTTTGAACTAAATATTTCGCTTGATTTAGATCATCTGGACCTTTGAGAGTATAAGGACTGTATGAGGACTGGATTTCTGGATTAAAAATAGATAAAGAAATATATATAAAAAAGTTATCCACTAAAGTGAATTAACTGTACACACAAGATTATTTACAATATACACAATATAGATGTGGAATATTACACAGAGTAGGGCAGTGACATTACAATGTTTGAAACGGACAAATATATTTTGGTATGTAAAGGGAGTATAAATGAGCCTTTAGGGGCATCAAATCAGAAAACACTTGTATGGTCATTTTGAAAGGAAATGATGAAAGTGGTGCATTTACCTCACCTTTGCAAGTGAATCCCTGATCACTGCAATGCCATTAAAATTAATGATTTCAGTCCGAACTTTCTCTGGTATAAATGCAGGTTTGCCGGGGCCTGTTAATACTCCCTCTCTTTCCCTCTTTGTCACTTTTTCTTTCAGTCTAGATTCCTCCACCTTCCTCCCCGCCGACATAATGAGCTGTGTCTGAGGAGGCCATTAGCACCAAAGACAAACAGACTACATCTTTGTTTTGCCCATTAAACAAGATGTACACACACATGCAAACACACACACGTATTAAGCCTTCAACAGAAATGTTGTTTTGACAAGTGTTATCAGAATGAGCATTTTATTATGCGACACAGTGGAACTGCCACATTATTTGCCCTTCTTACTATGTTTATGTGAACATTTGTGTGTGTGAGTAGGTGTGTGTACTTAGCCTGGTGACGCACATTTCTATATCACAGGATAAAGAGGGAGATACAAATATTGTAGGAACGGGTCGCAGAATGCACCCTTCACATTTCAAGACATTTCTGGAAAAAGAGGCTTCGCCTGCAGTCTATTTCTGCATTAGTCAGCTCTATTGTGGCTGTCTTGCCAACGGAGCAGGATAATGCAGAGATGCACACATGCTCACACACATTGACGCACATACACACAGTTCACTCACATATTTCAAGCTAGAGAAGCCAAATGAGAGAACATCTCTTCTGACAGCAGACTGATAAAGAGTGAATCACTGAGATGAAACAAGGACAGAAAATTTGTCCCCAACTTCATATGAGGAAATGTTCAGCTGCAGGTTTTAAAGAAATGTCCTTTAAATGTTCATCAGAAACATCACAGTGGTGCTCATCATGTAGAGTAACACATCAGTCAGGGAAATGCATAGAGACCGCTCAGTTGATTTGAATATATTTTCCATCAACAGAAAAGTGATGGGGCTCCATATTTCAGCTCAAACACTCATCAGTGGAAAAATGGAGTCTGGCTCTGTCACTCGTTTTGTGTTGGCCTAAGCTGTTCATGTGCAGAAATGTTGTGAATTAACACTCAATGGCTCATTTCCAACAAATGACACCTTTTTTTGAAGATTGTTTTGCACAAATGTTTTTTTGTTCAGAGTGTTTTTATTAGTTATACAAAATACAGTTTGAGATGCAGTTCAATAAAGTTCAACACAATCCCACCCCACTGCACCGCCACACATCCACATCACAAGTTCAATGGTAAATGTGATATACAATTTATAAATACACAGAAAACACAAATTAGGTAAAAGTAGGGAAAAAAAGGAAGAAAGAAAAAAAAGGTGGGGATATATCTATACATTTGAAATATCTGAGGCATCTATCTTTTCTACCTGATCTAGAACTGGTTGCCATATAGTGTAGGGCACAGCCTCTTGTGGCATAACAGATTTTTTCTTAAGTCAGATGGTGCAGAAGATCTCTGACCCATTGACTGAAAGTTGGAGGAAATCTGTCTTTCCATTTAAGCAATATAAGTCTCCTAGCCAGGAGCGTAGCATAGGCTATCATTTTTTTGCTGTGTTGGTTGAGAAAGAGATCCTGCAGTACTGTACCAAATATTGCAATTATGGCAAGAGGTTCTATGGGTCTTTCTAGCAAGTCAGAAAAAAATTTGAATGTAGATTGCCAGAAATCCATTAATTTTTGACAGAGCCAGAACATATGTGATGAAGTACCTCTTGTTGTTGTAGCGGTCACAGTTAGGATCCATATTTGGTGTAATTTTTGCCAATTTCGCTTTAGACCAATGGACTCTATGTACAATCTTGAACTGTATTACCTTATGTCTTAAACAAATTGAGGATGAGTGTATCTTATCTAGTGCAGAATGCAATGTATCCTCACAAAGTTCTGTGCCCAATTCTTCCTCCCATTGTCTTTTTAGATGTGTCAGAGGTTCTAAATTGTGAGAGTTGAGTGACGTGTAAATTTTGCCGATAAACCCTTTATGGTAGGAACTGAACTCCAAAACAGAGTCAAGGACAGAGCTGGCTGGTAATAATGGAAAGTGAGCTGAGTTTGAGTATACAAAGCTGCGAAGTTGTAGATATTTAAAGAGGTGCGAGTTAGGAATTTGGAATTTCAATCTCAACTGCTCATGCAAAATTATCATTGATATATAAGTCTTTTAATGTAACTAATTCATTCTTGGTCCAAGTATGGAAGGAACTGTCTATAATAGAGAGTTTAAACATATTGTTTCTTGATATAGGGGTATTGATTGATATGTTATTAAGTGAAAATGCTCATCTGAACTGTGCCCAGACCTTCAAGGAGTGCTTAACCACTGGGTTCATAGAATATCTGGATATAGGTTCAGGTAGTGGAAGCTTGGAGCAAAGAAAAGTATGTAAAGAGGCACATCCACATGACAAGCTTTCTAACTGTAATCATTTTGGCTTGTGATGGGTTAGACCAATATAGCATAGAGCGTACGTTAGCTGACCAGTAATAAAATTGAAAGTTAGGTAAGGATAGCCCTCTGTTCACGGTGTCGCTGTAAGATACTCTTACGTATTCGAGTGTTTTTATTCCAGATGAATGAGGATATCCGTTTATCTATGAGCAGAAAAAAAGGATTTTGTTAGAAAGATATGAATACATTGGAACAGATACAAAAATCTAGGTAACACATTCATTTTAATGGTGTTAATTCTACCTCCTAATGATAATGATAAGTTCCAGCGCTCAACATCATTTTTCAGGGTATCTGTAAGTGGGCGGAAATTAGCTTTGTAAAGGTGTTTAAAATTATGTGTAATCCAGATTCCCGAATACTTAAATTTGCTTTTACTTCCTTTAAAGGGCAGTGAGCTGAACCCAAGCTGTTTAGCAGCAGGATTAATAGGCATAAGTTTGCTTTTTTGTGTATTTATTTTATAACCAGATATTTTTCCAAGGGTCCATGTCATTGGTCCGACAGCCCATTGGTCCGACATCCCATTAGTCCGACTGTCTGCGGTGCTGAATGGCTCCCGGCAGGCGTATTTCTACCTTGATGGTGCGCCGCGACCGGCTCTGGGTCAGCTGGGAAAGGCTTGAGGCGAAACAGGCTCACGGCTTATGTGTTTGCCACTTTCTTTTTCATTTTAACCCACACCATGATCTTTTCCTGACCCTAACCAAGTGGTTTTTGTGCCTAAACCTAACCAGACCTTAACCACAGGGCATCATGAAGATTTCGGAACAACAGTACTTCGGAACAATGGGTTTAATATGGTCAGAACAATGAGATGTCGGACCAATGGGCTGTCGGACCTATGGGCAGTTCCCTTTTTCCAAATGTATCTGATAAGGCAAGTGTTTGTGGTAGGCTGCTTAATGGTTTAGATAAGCACAAGAGCATATCATCCGCGTAAAGGGATACTTTATGTTCAGTGTTATTCCTCTGTGTGCCTTTAATCGAGATATTATCACGTATCACAATCGCTAGTGGTTCAATTGCCAAGGCAAATAGGAGGGGGCATAAAGGGCAGCCTTGTCTGGTCCCACAACACAATGGAAAGAAGGAGGATAGGTTATTATTTGTATGAACTGCTGCTAGAGGGAGGAAGTAGAGAACACAAATCCAAGCTGTGAACTTTGCCCCAAATCCAAATCTTTTTTGGGTATAGAAAAGGTAATCCCACTCCACCAGATCAAATGCTTTCTCAGCATCGGGTCGGGTGGAGTGGGATTATAAAGGATGTTCATTAATCTACGTAAATTAAAAAATGAATAACGATTTTTGATAAATCCGGTCTGGTTGTCGGAAGTTATAGAGGGTAAAACTGTTTCTAAATGGTGGGCTAATATTTTGGCAAGCAATTTACTGTCAACATTTAATAGGGAGATGGGTCGAAATGAGCTGCATTCTAGGGCGTTTTTATATTTTAATGATATGATTGCTTGTCTAATGTATCAGATAGTGAGCTGGAGATAAATGCTTCTTCATAGATTGAGAGTAGGATAGGAGCAAGTTCACTGGCAAATTTTTAAAGAATTCACTCGGATATCCATCCGGCCCTGGGGATTTCCCATTTTGCATGGACCTGGCTGCAATGATAAATTCTACTTTTAAAAACGGAATTTCTAAATTGGTGGCAGTTTCCTCATCAATTATGGGAGCGTTGAGACTGCTAAAAAAAAGAGTGAAACAGAGATTCATCAAAAAAAGAGTGAAACAGAGATTCATCATTACTAGATTATGAGGTATAAAGTTTTGAATAATACCTGTAGAAACACTGATTCATCTCATCGAGATGGGTGCTAAACTTACAGACTGGGTCTGTAAGTTTAGCACCCATCTCAGTGTTAATCGCAGCTCCATCTACATTTTCTTGACGTAGCTGGTGAGCCAAAAACTTCCCAATCTTTTCACCATATTCATATATCTTATGTGTTGATTTATTTATACGATTTTCAGCATGCTTTGTGGGCAAGAGATTAAATCAGTTTGAAGAGTTAATCGTTGCTTAAACAGATCAGGTGATGGAGACTGAGCCAAAACTGCATCAAGTTGTAGGATATCTTCGGTTAGTTTTTTGCAGCATTCATTTTGGGCTTTTTTGATATGGGCATTGTATGATATAATTTGTCCCCTAAGATATGCTTTCATTGATTCCCAAATTACTGAGGATGACATTCCTGGGGTTTGATTGCGTGCTAGATACTCAGTTATCTCAGTTGATATAAACTTGACAAATCCTGCATCAGAGAGGAGTAATGTATTGAAACGCCATAGGCGATAGCTAGAGTGTGTAATTGGTATGCATAAAGTCATCAATAGTGGAGCATGATCCGATATTACTATTGCCTGATATTCACATTCCCTGACTAGTGAAAGTAATTTGCTGTCTAGGAAAAAATAATCTATGTGCGAATATGTTTTGTGGACAGTGAATAGAAAGAGTAACTTCTACTTGAAGGGTTTCGGAAGCGCCAAGTGTCAATCATCCCATATGTATTCAGAAATAGTTTAATTGCCTGCGCTGCGTTAGATGGGATCATAGTTGTGGATGAACTGCGATCCAGAGTGGGTGACAGTACACAATTCATATCCCTTCCAAGTATGAGCTGATGTGTGTCTATGTTGGGTAAACGTGAAAAAAGACTAGTAAAGAAAGCACTGTCATCTCAGTTTGTTGCATACACATTTGCCAGAATGACAGGGGTGTTGTTTATTCTGCCTACCACTATTATGTAGCGACCAGCAGAGTCTGCCTCAACTCCGGACATGACAAATGAGACATACTTATTAGGATTGCAGTTCCTCTAGATTTGGAATGGAAGTTGGAGTAGTAAAATTCACCCACCCATCCTCCTCTTAGTCTAGAATGATCAAATGTATTCAATGGGTTTCTTGGAGAAAAGCAATCCCCACATTGAGTTGATTCAAATGTGAAAGTACTTTTTTTACGTTTTACTGGATAATTTAAAGATTTCACATTCCAACTAACAAAAGTGACCTGACAACCCCCTGATTTATTCACATTCTCACTTAGGTGTAGCCTAGCCATGATCTATTATAAAGGACATATATTCTGAGATATAGTAGTATCTGATGGTCTTGATCAGTTCAGCATATATAAAGAGAAACCCCTCCACTAACACATTATCAGACATAACATAACAAAAAGCAGAAAAAAAAACATAACATAAAGGTTTGGTGCAATGGTTTCCCATCCCTCGTCACCTAGAGGAACACGGTGACTACTAAACCCCTTGTAAGAATAACAACAGATTAAGTGCTTGTGTGAGGAAACACTAGTCTAACACAGATTGCTCCGCTCTTGTTTAAATCCAACAAATCCTTTTAGAATATTAAGAATAAGAATAAAAAATAAAAGGTGGCGCCAATTAAACAATAACCCAGCACCCCATGTCATTTCTTGGTCATTCTATGTTCCTGAGTACACCTATAAGAAAATAAAAAGATAACTGATGTTTTGAACAGTCAATATGACAAATTAAATTCTTGGTTGTGATTATCAGCAGCAACAAGTGGTTCTGATTACACTTATCTCCCCTAGATAGTCCTTTTCTTCTGTTATTCCAATTTCCACATAGTGTTCATATATAGTGGTCACCTACTCAACAAATGAGGGTCATGGAGAAAGTAAAAATAAAGAAAATAAATTAAAAAAAGAGGGGAGGAACAATTCTCAAGATATATAAAGCCAATTCTAGGCCCTTCCGTACCACACTGAAAGCAGAGCCATCCTTAGAAGATAAAGAAATACAGTTAAATCAAACAGAGACTCAGCACCCCTTGGCATTTCTTGGTTGTTCTATATTCCTGAGTACAGTTATTAAATAGGGATGGCCAATGATTTAAACAATTAGTATAACAAATTAAATTCTTACTATGATTATCAGCGTTATGTGATTCTGGTTATCTCCCCTGGATAATCTACTCCTTCTGGTATTCCAACTTCAACATAGACAGTGTTCATATACTATGATGATCATGTACTCACCAAATGAAGGTTATGGAGAAAAACAAGTAAACCAAAAATGGAGAGAGGAACAGTTCACAGTATAAAACGAGTTTTAGGTCCCTTCCGTAGCTCACTGAGTGCAGAGCCGTCTTTAGAGGATATTTGCTTTCACATACGCCATGGCCTCAGTGGCGTCTTGAAACAGTTTTTCAGTCCCGTTGTGTGTGATACGGAGCCAGGCTGGATGAAGGATGCCGTAGCGGATGCCATCCCGTCCTTGCAGCAGTTTTCTGACATTGTTAAACGCTGATCTTGCTTGAGCGACGCTCGGTGGGAAGTCAGGGAATATGAAGATGGTAGCTCCATTGTACTGCAGAGGGCCGGCTTCTCTGGCCCGGTGGAGTATTTAAACACAGTCTTGATAGTAGTGCAGCTTTGCAATCATGGCTCGAGGTTTGCCATCTGATCTCTTTGGTTGAAGAATCCGATGGGATCTGTCAATCAGAACTTCTTTATCCATTTTCAGAGTCTCTGATCAACTTCGAGACAGAAGATGGGGAGATTGAGCCAGTTTCTTCAGCCACGTTCAGTATACCGATATTTGACCTCCTCATTCTGTCTTCCGTGTCAAAGCATTTTTCCTGTAGGCTCTCCATATTTCTCTCAAGCTTGTGCACGGTGCCCTGCAGAGATGTTATTTCGTCTGAGCAGGCGGAGAGGCCTCGCTCCTTGTCCAACACTGTCGTTTTGATTGTTTCCAAGTCGGAACGTAGGACGGTGGTATTGTTTGCGATTTCCGTCTTGACCGCTTGTAGTTCCGACTTAATCACACCAAATTCCGCAGCCAGCGCGTTCTTCAGCTCTATTTGGAAAAGACCAGCTATTTCCATTTTGAGTGAGGAAAGTATCTCGGCTTTCATGTCCATCATCTCAGTTTGCTCAGCTGGCTTGGACATATTGCTAGGTGTGTCAGCGTCTGTCTTGCTAGCAGTGGCCTTCCTCATGCACTTGTACTTATGTAGGTTACTCACCATTTACGAAGGGAAAGTATGAATGGAGAAATGAAAACTTGCTGAAAACTTTTAAGTGGTGCTTTAGGTGATTTTCTTGTATCTTATTATCGATGTAGGGCGCCAAAAAAAAGGAGTTTAATCAAATTTTCTGCAGAGCTCACACAACTCACGTCTTACTCCATTAGCTGCTCGATAGTGCTCCCGTTTTGCACTAATTTAATTTCAGTGCAGATTCATTTTGGGATATAAACTTATACAATGCATTCAGAGTATCTTCATGATCAACGGCAGTACAAAAACAATACAAACACGGATATACGTTTACAAGAGGGCAGTTATGCTATTAGCACAATCCTGTGGCATTTTACATTGCATAAATTAGCCTAGCCGCCAGCGGAAATTTTCTCTCCTCACATTAAGCCAGGATAAATCACACACACTTCAGTTCAATTTTATTTATAAAACTCAATATCACAAATCACAGTTTGCCTCAGTATACGGCATCCCTCTTTCCTTGGACCCTCACAGTGGATAAGGAAAAATTCCCCAAAAAATCCTTTGAAAAGGGAAATAATTGTAGAAACCTGAGGAAGGGCAACTGAGGCAAGATCCCTCTTCCAAGACGGACAGACGTGCAATAGATGTTGTGTGGACAGAACACATCAACATAATAATATTACAGTAATCCATACAATAAAATGTTACATACATCTCAGGAAGCACAAGTTACCCTGCATTCTCAGCGCGCAGTGATCTGGTGGGATAATAAGGTATTATAAGCTCCTTAAGATATGACCGAGCCTGACCATTTGGAGCTTTGTAAGTGAGGTGAAGGATTTTATACTCAATTCTGGATTTACAGGGAGCCAGTGCAGAAAAGCTTAAACACGAGTGTGGCAGTCAGGGTTGTGCATAGGCAGGATGTGACGTTGTTGTAGGAGCAATACCTTTAGAAAATGTTTACACTTGTAATTAATTTAGGGGCACCACCCTCCTATGGAGGGAGGCGACTAATCAAATTAATAACTCTGGAAACCAATTATTAATTAGTCATTACACTTATCAATAAGGAATCAATCTCAATACATGGGTTATGAATTCTCTGTACAGTGATCTTAGTGAGACCATGCTGCAAGGTGAGTGTGTTTGCTGATCCTGTGAGTTAATCTATCTCCTTTAACTTTAGTTTATATTGGAGTTATGCTATGTAGCGTGTGAAATAGAGTATGGTGAATGTGCTAGGAAAGGTAGTATCAGCATTGCTTCTACCTGGAGCTCGCATGTATGGAGCCTGGGTTTGGTTGAAGGTGGCAGTGCTGTTTGGACTGAGAAAGCCATGCGTAAGTAAGGTAAAGGAGGTTATTGGGTTGGTGCGGGGAGCAGTGAGACCTGGCATTAGGGGAGTGTCTCTGGGACGCTAGAGATCACTGTCTAGCATCCTGGAGGTGTCGTGGGACCAACTAGACGAAACACTGGTGAAAGGAGGTTCCCACCCGATGACCCCAAAGACATGCTAGTTATCACTGCTCACTGGTCTGTATAGTTAAGCCCTGCCATAATAGCTTATTATAGGGCTTAGGAGGTTATTCACTGAGTGCTGATCCTTTTCTAGAGCACAAACTTCTTGTGTTTATTTGAATTCCTGCTCAAAAGAAATATCCAGACAACGACTTGACGATAAATGAAGATTTATTTAGAGCTAAATGTCTGATAACTGAGTAAATGAATAGTAAATGAGGATGATATGAAATAACACAAAATCAGCAGTATGTAACAGTAGTAACAGTTTTGTCAGTTATTTAGTTTGCAGAAAGTGAGAGAGTATGTGACTATAGATAAATTGGGGACGCAGGGATGCGCAAAACCATTTACTTAGCGAAACCTAAATTAAGATCAGAATGACTAACATCAACTCTTATCACAACACAGTGGCTGCATCAGGTGAGGGGGTTCTGCCTATTTGAGCAGAGTTGGCTCCAGCTGACGTTTCTCCAAGGAACCCTGGACTGTCACTTTGTGGCTCCCGGGCTTCCCAGCAGAATGAAACCGGCTGAAACGCCGTGGTGGAGGAGCAGTTGAGCCTGACTGCGACATCCTTCAGGTGGCCCTCTTTGGCTGCAGAAAGTCTCTTGGTTTGGCAAAAGAACCCCTGCTTTGCAGACACTTTGGCACGTGTGTGGCAGCCGCTGGATCCAATGAATCTTTGATGGAGTTGCAGGTCGAATAGTCGCTCAAGGCCCGATTGTAAAGACCCTCTATGGATTTAGCTACAGACTGGTTGGCCTGAGACCAGACAGTTAAACCATAGGACAGATGTGACAGTATCACTGAGTTTAGAAATAACAAGGCACAGTCAAATGTCAAGCAGTTTCTTATCATTTTAAAACAGCTAAGGTTAGCCTTGACCGTTTTACAGATCTTTCTCACATGGCTTTTGAAATTTAACTGAGAATCTAAAATTATCCCTAAATACTTCACCTCTGTTTCATCTCAATTCATAGTGATTTGCAGATGACTGACAAACTGATAAGAAGGCAGTACAACTGTAAAATAATTTGAGACTGATGCATACCAGAAATATGATGGTAGAGATGGTACAACAATTTCTTTTTAAATAGTTACAATATAGCAGTTAGTGTTGACTTCAGGGTCAAACTTACCATCCATGATCAGCTGGTGCAACTATAGACTGTAAATGGGTCTAACACACTGACCCAAAACTGCTGCCATGTAGCTCAATGGAATGTGTGTGTTTGTGCGACTGTGTGTCATAGTCTGTATGGTGTGTGTCTATGATGATTATTTAATTAATTACAATAAGATCTTATTCTATTTTGTTTTTCAAAACTGACCCATGACATGCACTGTCACACATCACTACTGTGAAATATGAAAATATAAATCTGGGGTGAGCAAAACTCCCTACAGTCTGTTCCTTAATACCTGCAATCATATGACCATATTTCCATAATGCAGAGCTCTTAGCCTACCAGCCTCATTCTGTTCTGCTTTAGCTTACTGCTGTTTTGGTGTAGATTGGATGTATGGTAGAATTCCCAGGAAGAACAACTGAAATTAAATGTAAAACAAAGACTGTTGTTGTAATCACTTCATGCGACTGCAGCTTAACAATAGCTCTTCCAGAGACAAATTGTTAGTAATTAAGTGGGGGATGCAGTGAGATGCATTCAGTTCAGTGCTAATTATAAAACTGCTAATTTAGAGTGTTGCTCTGTAAACCCATTTAGATTACAGTGCTGCAATTAAATTGGCAAAACACTATAATTACTTGCACAACTCACAATATGCAACCTCACATTTAATTTAGTTTTTCTATTTATCTCTCAAAGCCAGTTTGGACTGCTTCCTATTAAACTCAGATCTCATAGATAACTTCATTTTAAATGAAGAGATGGAACTTGTCACAACAAATTTTTCAAATAGACAATGGAAAGATTGCCACAGGTATTTTTCGGCAAGAGCCCTGAAAATACAATGAAATACACTTGTAGAAGTTGTATCTTACATCACAGTTGGCTTCAAGACTAGTTGTGATGTCACCAAATCCTGCTGGTGCATCCAGGTGTTAGATTTAGGAGATTTAGTGTGAGCACACAGAAACTGTCCTCCTTCAGCAGATAGATGTGAAAACAGCCTTCTATTGTCAAACTCTGCATACATAGCTCTGCACAGTAATCCAATGGGAAAATTAGAAAAAATAATGTCTAAATGAAAGTGACAATGCTGCAACTTGCATATTGTGCAGTATTGCACATGCTGCCATGTTGTGAACCCTCTGCAGGGCTGTGGGCACATCTCCATTAAATACATGGACTCTTCTCTTCCATTGTCCAATCTCCCATGTAACTACACCTCCTGATAAATTTGTACGCTTACAGATGGGAAAATCCTTTTTTTTCCCCTGCTGTCTATACTTTACACTCAGTTGCCAGTTAATTCGGTCACTAAAAACTACAGTGGCATGCAAAGGTTTGGTCACCCCTGGTCAAAAATTATTTTACGGTGAATTGCTAAGTGAGTAGGAGATAAACTGATCTCAAAAAGGTCTTAAGTTAAAGGTGAAACATGCTTTTCAACATTTTAAGCAAGATTAGTGTATTGTTTTTGTTTTGTACAATTTTAGAGTGAAAAAAGGAAGGGAGCACCATGGAAAAGTTTGAGCACCCCAAGACATTTGACCTCTCAGACAACTTTTACCATGGTTTTAGACTATAATTGTTAGGGCTCTGGCTTGTTCACAATCATCATTAGGAAAGGCCAGGTGATGCAAATTTCAAAGCTTTATAAATATTCTGACTCCTGAAACCTTGCCCCAGCAACCAGCAGCCATGGGCTCCTCTAAACAGCTGCCTAGCACTCTGGAAACTAAAGTAACCGATGTCCACAAAGCAGGAGAAGGCTATAAGAAGATAGCAAAGTGTTTTCAGGTAGCTGTCTCCTCAGTTCGTAATGTAATTAAGAAATGGAAGTTAACAGGAACTGTGGAGGTCAAGTTGAGGTCTGGAAGACCAAGAAAACTTTCAGAGAGAGCTGCTAGGATTGTAAGAAAGCCACAATTTGGATTAGTGCATTCCACAATTAGTGGAATGCACTACCTCATGAGCTGAGAGCGGCCTCTTCCGTGGACATTTTTAAAAAGCAGCTAAAAACACATCTGTTTAGGCATGCGTTCCATTAATTGTCCATTTTATCATCTCTGTATTTCGCTGCACTTTACTTTTTATTTGTTTTTGTGTGTTTTTGCATTGTTTCTGTTATTGAGAAGTGCTATATAAATAAAATTTACTTACTTACTTACTTAGAATTTTGCCACGGCCCTCACAGTCACCCAACCTTAACATCATTAAAAATCTGTTGATAGACCTCAAAGAGCAGTGCATGCATGATGGGCCAAGAATCTCACAGACCTGGAAGCGTTTTGCAAGAAAAATAGGCAAAAATCCC
>NC_065506.1:5001617-5011617 GCF_006386435.1 Epinephelus moara | reverse complement strand
TACGACTAACCTTCATTCCTCTCCTTTCCAGGGCATACCTCCACCTCTCTAGATTTTCCTCCACCTGCTCCCTGCTCTCACTACAGATCACCATGTCATATGCAAACATCATAGTCCATGGAGATTCCTGTCTAACCTCATCTTTTAACCTGTCCATCACCATAGCAAACAAGAAGGGGCTCAGAGCTGATCCTTGTTGCAGTCCCACTTCAACCATAAACTCCTCTGTCACACCTACAGCACACCTCACTACTGTCCCACAGCTCTCATACATGTCCTGCACCACTCTAACATACTTCTCTGCCACTCCAGACTTCCTCATACAATACCACGGCTCCTCTCTTGGCACCCTGTCATATGCTCTCTCTAGATCTACAAAGACACAATGCAGTTCCCTCTGACATTCTCTGTACTTCATCAACATCCTCAAAGCAAATACTAACCTATCATACAAGTCATCATACGCCCTTTGTTTGGCCTTTGCCACCTCTACCTTCACCTTAGGCTGAATCTCCAAGTACTCCTGTCTACTCTCTTCAGTCCTCTCAGTGCCCTACTTCTTCTTAGCTAACCTCTTTCTCTGTATACACTCCTGCACTTCCTCATTCCACCACCAGTTCTCCTTGTCTCCTTTCCTTCCAGATGACACACTAAGTACTCTCCTACCTGCCTCTCTGATAACATTAGCTGTAGTTGTCCAGTCATTTGGGAGCACCTCCTCGCCACCCAGAGCCTGTCTCAACTCCTCCTTGAATACCACACAAACCCTCTTCCTTTTTCAGCTTCCATCACTTCGTCCTGTGCTCTGCCTTTGTCCTCTTCATCTTCCTCACCACCAGAGTCATCCTACACACCACCATCCTATGCTTCCTGGCTACACTCTCACCTAACACGACTTTGCAGTCACCGATCTCCTTCAGATTACATCGTCTACACAAGATGTAGTCCACCTGTGTGCTCCTACCTCCGCTCTTCTAAGTCACCCTATGTTCCTGCCTCTTCTGTAAGAAAGTATTCACCATCCTTTTTGCAAAGTCTACCATCATCTGTCCTTTTGCATTCCTATCTTGGATATCAAACCTGCCCATCACTTTCTCATCACCTCTGTTCACTGCCCCGACATGTTAACTGAAGTCTGCACCAATCACCACTCTCTCACCTCTAGGGATATTCTGCATCACTTCATCTAACTCACTCCAGAATTTCTCCTTCTCTTCTAACTCAAATCCTACCTGTGGGGCATAACCACTAACAACACTGAACATCGCACCTTCAATTTCTAGCTTCAGACTTATCACCCTATCTGACACTTTTCACCTCCAAAACATTCCTAACAAACTCCTCCGTCAGGATAACTCCTACTCCATTTCTCTTCCCATCCACACCATAATAAAACAACTTGAACCCTGCTCCTAAGCTTCTAGCCTTGCTACCTTTCCACCTGGTCTCCTGAACACACAGTATATCCACCTTCCTTCTCTGCATCATTTCAGCCAACTCTCTAGCTTTCCCTGTCATAGTCCCAACATTCAAAGTCCCTACTCTCAGTTCTAGACTTTTGCCTTTCCTCTTTTCTCTCTGCCTATGGACATGCCTTCCTCCTCTCCTTTTTCGACTAACAGTAGTCCAATTTCCATCGGTATCCCCTCTGCATTTATCCGGGCTTGGAACCGGCCCAATGAGAACACTGGCTTGTGCCCCCGTGGTGCTGCATTTAATCAGCTATAGTACTCAATTACTACCGGTCTTTTGGTAATAAATAAATGGATGAGCAACTTTTCAGACCAAACTGAAATCCTGCTTGTCGGCCCCAAAACAAAAAGAGAAATGCTTCTTAATAATCTGGGGAATTTCATTCCCTGGATTAAATCTGAGGTGACAAGTCTTGGTGTGATCCTAGATTCAGATCTAAGCTTCAAGTTCCACCTTTCTAACAAGGCGACAAAAACAGTATTTTTCCACCACAGAAACATGGCTAAGGTACAGCCATTTCTAAATGAAATAAGACACAGAGAAATTGATTCATACCTTTATTTCAAGCCGACTTGACAAGTTTAATGCACTTTCTACCGGCCTCCCAAAAAACACCCCTGAGAGACTCAAAACTCTGCAGCTTGGCTATTAACCAGAACCAAGAGGAGAGAGCACATCTGGCCAGTGTGAGCTGCTCTGCACTGGCTTCCTGTTACATTTGCAATTGGTTTTAATTAATTATATAGTTTTACAAATCTATGATGACTTTTTCTGTTTAATGTCCATTATGCCTATTTTGATGTGAACCACTCAGTGCTTGTAATGCCCTTATTGTAAAACATTTTGTGCTTCATGTCTTGTATGAAAGGTGCTTTATAAATAAAGTTTATTATTATTATTATTATTACAGAGATTTATACAGAACTCTGTTTGCACTATCTAGGGTCATGTCTTAATTGATGCATAACATTTGGAAGTGATTGCAATCAAGACATTTCACATTTCAAGCTTCAAAAAATCATAATAAATCACCAGAAGGTCCTACAGAGCTGATTTTTTTTCAGCACATCCACTGACTTGTGAGAAAAGTTTGCTACACTGCAACCTATAGTCAAATCATAAGTCTGTCACTGTGTAATACTAAAAGAATGCTAAATTAATTCATATCTGTATCTACAGTATAACAAGTCCTCACTCAAATGCAACCAAAATTAACACAAACATTCTCTGGATACTAGATATCACATGTTTCAAATGGTGTTCACATCAGTTTAATGGTGAGTCCACAGTGATATTCAAAACCTTGTTGTAATTTGTACTGTATACACAACATTTTGAATTGATTTTGAATGATGTGAAAAACATTTTTTTCAGAACTTTATTTCATTTATCACCAACACTTTGACTGTTAGAAGTCAAGTCAAGTGACTAAAAAGACACTAAAAAGACAAAAAAGACATTTCTTTGCTCTGTGCTTTCAGAAAATAGTCCCACTGTGTTTGCAGGGCATATCAGGCTGTGTGATTATGCACAGAGATTGGTTAACGCATTGGAGCAATTTCATACAATTACAGACATTTAACATGATAAACTAATTTCAATTCAACATGGTCATTTGCTTAGAGGATTCAGCTGAAGCATAATGAGCGTTATATGTCATTAAGATGAAGTATTTGCTTGTTTTGTGGTTAATTATGCACATGATCCGTTTGACCCCATCATGCGGTCTGTTCGTCCCTGCAGACAGGGTTATATTGTTCCTTAAATGGCTTGATTGAGTTATCAAAGTTTCATTTTCTTAACAAAACATTCTAGTTCTCTTATAACTGCATGTTATTATAAAATAACTTCAAATATTAACTATATATATATATAATATAGTATATAACTTCCTTAATCACTGATAAGTGTGTGTGCCCCCCCCCCCAGAAAATAGTTCCAACGTCCATGGACATAAGACTAAAATATCCACAAGTGTTTTACAGTAATTGTTCTACCTGGAGATGATGTACGAGCTTACAGAGACCAGTGTGTCTTGTGTACTGGACTGGACAGCAGCCGGCAGTCATCTAGTGGTCGCACTGTATAGATTTATTAGGCTACATTATAATTCATTATTATTATTATTATTAGTGAGGATCATTTTAGATGTTGCTTACTGTTTATAGCCTGTACTATTTACAACATCAGCATATAGTTTGTATTCATTCATTTGATATTCAAGCGGATGCGCTAGAAAACTTGGCAGAGAGCCAATGCTGCCTGGCTGCGCTGTAACGTAACCTCGTTGTAACGAAACAAGCATTCAAATGCGTGGAATGTGCTTGATCCCTGATAAATGACGCTTGCGGCTTTAATTAAATTTATGCATGTGTTGTAGCTGATGCTATCCGGTCTAACAACATTCAGAGTTGTTCACAGTCCTCTGTGTGTGTGTGTGTGTGTGTGTGCGTGTGTGTGTGTGTGTGTGTGTATGTGTGTGTGTCTGTGTCTGTGTGTGTGTCTGTGTGTGGGTGTGGGTGTGCTTGTCTTTACTGCTGTAATTAAATGGGGCTGAGAAAAAACAGCTGAGCAGAGTTATTAATCTTCAGCACACACAGATGCAAACGCGTGCGCTGACTTGCAGAGTGGAATGCTGGAGATCCGGAAACAGAACAGGGCAGCGGAAGGAAACATTCCTCTGAGTTTTTATCTCTTACTCGCATTAGGAGGAGCCCAGGTTCACTGTCACAGTGACCGAGAGAGTGGTGGAAGAAGAATTTCAAAATTTCTCAGCTCAATTAAGCAAGTGAAATGTATAGAACCTAACAAAAAAAATGACAGTAAGGACAAGTACAGTTAAATCCTGTATTTGTTATAGGAATGGAAGGGGAAAAAGATTTACAAATTAGAGAAAGATGACGTTTGCAATATTTTATGATTTTACCCAGGGATAGATGCCATTACAGATTTCACACATCATCTTGTGACAATGAGCCATGGTCATGCTGAATGTTATTTATTTATTTATTTATTTATTTTGGCAGGTAACTTTATATTTTTTGTCTGGCACTCAGAAATATATCTGCCACTTATGAAATCTGTGGGCTACGTGCATTAGTATTCATTTTAATGTAAAGAATGATGTCATTCAGGGCATTCTCTAGCTCACCTGGCAGTGTGTGCCCCATATAGGCTCAGTCCATTGCAGCAGCCCAGGGTTTAGTTTCAACTTGTGGCCCTTTGCTGTGTGTCATCCCCCTTTTCTCTGTCCTCTTTCCTGTCATTATCAAGCTGTCCTATACAGTAACAAATGTGGCACCATTTAAAAAGGCAATGAACAGACTTTCTAATGGTATAATATTTATTGCCAAGAAGCATTGTTACAACAAAGAAATAATCTACCAAACACAAATTTCCTTACTTTTTGTGTTTAATTTAGTGTCAGTGAGTAAATGTTTACTGTTTGAACTTCATAGAAGTCTGTATTTTAACCCCTGAGCATCTTTTAAAAGTGAAGAGTTTTTTGCTATGTTTGTTTGTTTATTCCAAAATAAAAAAAATTTAAAAAACAAATGCAATAGCCTTCATAAACCTAAAGCTTGAAAGACAGCCAAATTCTATATATCACTATTTTATTAAAATGAAATTAATGTCATAATGTTCAAATTAAGACTACATTTTTTTCCAGTTTAGATTATAGTTTTAGCCCAGGACAAGGTGTTCCAGCTGACCCTACTAACTCTATAACAAAAGATAAGGCATTATTACCTGCTCCATTGGTATGAAATTATATAAACTTGCGGGCTTCTAAGTGGGCGTGGTCTCCTCTACCGCACATACCCCCACCTCATTTGGAAGTGTAGTAAAAGTCATGTTGAACTGTTGCATTCAACCGTCATTTATTGTTGGAAATGATGATGAATGCTGACAGATGCTTGTCATGATGTTTGGCATGGTTCTAAATAAAGAGAGAAGTAAGTCATAGTATTTGCAAATAAATCATCGAATCATACATGTGGTCTTTGAATTGTTTCACTTCAAAGTACAATAAATGTAGAATAATAATTAGCTGGACATGTACCAAAATATAATATTGAATAAATTTAATCTATCAAACTTGATCAAATTAATCAAATGTTATCCTTAACTTCAATCCAATTGTGTACACGTCATAATATAAAAGAAAGTTTTACTTACATTAATAACTTCTCAAAGACACATGACAAACACCACCAAACACTCAGGCAACATAATGTTTGAAGACAATGAGGAGGAAATCGCATGCAAAGCAATACAACACTATACAAAATGATTTCATATTGTGGTTGGGCTCTAAAAATTTTGATAAATTGTTAGCAAACGCCTGTATCTGCTCAGGGATCAAATTACTTTAATACTATTGAAGCAGTCTATACAGGTTATTTAATGTCAGTACAAAAAAGTGTCCCCGCCCTCCCCTTGTGTATACATGAACGTGCACATGAATGCGCCCATCTATGTACAAAAATATACAGTAGAATCAATACTTTTAAATTAATACAAAGAATATTTACCCTGAACAGCAAAGAAAGAGAATAAATATTTGCTGTTACAGTGTTGTTGTTTTTGTTTTTTGTTTGTTTTTATCCCTTTCTGAGGTAGGGAAACATCTGCAGGAGTGCTGCTATGGATTTTGGGCCCCATGAAAATTTATCACAATTTATCACATTCATCACACCCCCAAAGAAACCTGCAGAGAGTTTGAACTGTTGAGGAGACACTGCTTTTTTTAATTGTGACCAAAAATTGCCCTTGTTTGGACTGCCAAAGGATGTAGGAACAAAGAAGAAGTGGTTGGAATCTATTTTCGATAAATTCCTTAGCAATACAACCCAAACATTTTATTGTGTTCCCATCATTTTCCTGAGGACTGCTTCACAAACTGCCAACAGTTTACAGGTGGATTTTCACAGCACTCACTGCTGAAAGATAGGGCAGTTCCCACTTTGTTGGGCAAATCTGGAGATTCAGGATCACAACTTGTAAGTATGCTTTATGAGTTGTGAATTTGTTGTGTAAAAACAAACTAGGAAGCTGCTACTGAGTGTTGAAGTGTGGAGTAGATGGCTGTAGGAGCTAACGTTAGGATAGGCGAGCGGCTGAGGAAGGGGGCGGAGTGAAGATTGTCCCTCACTGCGGGGAGAGAGGAGAGGGCTTCCCTGGAGGTTGGCCTCTCTTATCCGGTCCCTCTCCTCCACACTTTGATTTATTTTCATTGTGCCGATGGTGGCTTGGAAAACCACCCCTAACTGTGTCACATGGGCAGAAGGGAAGGCGGCTGGAGCTCGGCCTCTTTCCCCCTGTTCACCCTTCTCCCCATCTCCACACTTAGACTTTTTTTCACCCTGCCGACAGTGGAGCTTATATCAATTGTGCCGATAGTGGCTTGGAAAACCGCCCCTAACTGTGTCACACGGGCAGAAGGGAAGGCGGCCGGAGCTCGGCCGGTCCCCTTCTCCACACTTTGACTTATTTTATCCTACTTGGTTCTATTTCTCCCTCTCTGGGAGCCTGGGCTCACCGCGCAGCAGCCCACCGCATCCATCCATCCATCCACCCCTCCCTCCCTCGCGGCCCTGCACATATACCCCCGAGGCTCGGCTCTCTCTCACACGGCGCAGCGGCCCTCCACATCCCTCCCTCGCCGCCCTGCACATATACTCCCGAGCCTCGGCGCCTCTCCTTGACCAACTAACCTAAATACTATAAACACACTACTAACTGTAAACCTACACTAAAATACACTATGCTAACAATACAATTCGCAAATTACTAGCTATTCTCTCTGCTCTACTACTCTCTCTGCTCTGATCCAACCTACCAGCTATCAGTTTGATAACTGCGGACAGAATGGTTTTATAGTAAGGGGAGGAGGAGTAAAGGGAGGAGGGCAGGCTTTAGCATGGATGGTTAGTGACGTCATTCGCCCTGAAAAAGAGTCATTCGCCTCCAATGTAATGTAATGTAAATTCAAATGCAGTAACCAGGTTTCAAGCTGTAGAGGGCACATAACATATTTTTAAAATAACATTTAGATTTTCAACAGTTTGCACTAAACTGTCAAGATTTTGAGCAGTCAGTAACACTACTATACTGTACAACCAGAAACAATGATTATCAGCTGAAAAAAATGGTTTTAGGGTTTAGTTACTCTTTAAACAGATCTAGTAGACCATGATCATGACTCAACATGTAACCCTGGCGACTCTGTTATTACAGAGGAATCCAAGATTTCATAAGTTTCATATTTTTTGTATATGTTACTTTAGCTATTAGTGAAGTTTTTTTTTTAAACAATGTTGGAAAAATAAAGTAAAAATGTATTCTTTTAGTTTTGTTTTACCCTAAGCAAAGGCTGTAAAAACGGACCCTGCTGCAGTAATTTGTAAATAATTTTATTTTTATTACCAACATAAAAACATCAGATAAAAGATATGAAATAGTTGTGGCAACACTTGAAATATACACAAGACAGGTTGATTCAGGGAAGCACTTGATATAAAAACACAAGGAAATGAATAGATAGATATTTTACATTTTCGTCTTTGTGGAGGTGTTTGAGAACCCAGTGCCATTTGCTGAGGAGATGGAGAAAATCCCCATCCCAAAGGACCTGGCATCCCAGTATGAGAGACCCTCAAAAGAGGAAGTGGTTACCTTACATGTCTCTCACGTCAGCCAAGGGGCAGCTGAAGACCAACGCAGAAACCAGCTGGATCAGGAAACTCCTGGCGTATCTGGAGTGCAACACAGGACAGGATGGATGCCTGAATGGAAAGAATTGGACACAATTAGTGTTGCAGATAAAACTCTGCTGTGTTTATATTTATGTATCTATCTATTGTATATTATTTACTAAGTTTTTTTGTAGTTTTCATTTTTTACATTTGCTAAAAAATAAAGTTATTTTGACAAAATAATTGTCATTTTGTTATAAGTGGGTTTTTTGGTATAATGAAACCTTAGTGTTCAGAATTGAGTCTATCTCATTAGATGTCATAACAACTCACTCTTCTTCAGCTCTGTGCTCTTAAAGGGCCCATAGTCATATCTGTAAATGCTGTGGATGTTCTGCAGGGTGTATGGCCTCAAACAGTCAGGCTCCAGGCCTGGATTGTGTATCAAACATGTAGGATGAACTGGAACCTGGTCCATTACCCCAAAACTAATAGGTAAAAAAGAGACAAGACATACTGTTTATAATTAAGCAAAGGAAGACTCAGGAGACAACATCACTGCATAGAAGAAATACTGATCCAGGAAGCAACATGTGTTTTATCCATGAAACACTGATTTCATATAAATGATGTAGAGAAACTGTGATACATTGGTAAATTGTACATATTGTAGATTACAAACACAAGGTGAAGATTATAAAATGCAGTTGCAGTTAAAATGCATTTTAGTAGATTGGTTATAGTAAACATGACAGCTAAGAAATATAAATGTACCAGAATGTTTTTATTCATTTGTTTTTGTATAATACAGAAATCTGTCATCTCAATCTGCTGTGGTAAAATTGATGAATTCACGGGTTAAAACTTTTGTGGTGTTAATGGGGAATGTGTTAGTAGAGGTATTAATATTAACTTTGGTATTATTACCCAAAACAAGCTACATTAGTCTGATCATAGATAAGGCTGCTTAGATAAAAAAAAACCCAGCTGAGTGCTGCTGTTGGTGTTTCCCAGTCATGTAGTAGTTGATTATATTGTTAGAAACCTCTTGTACTCTGCAGCAGACGTTTACAACTTCATTCAGTCAGAGGACAGACATACAGTTGTTACCATAACATCAGATAAGTTACAGTTATCATGTCACAGCTGAAATAAAAGACAGCTTCAAATTAAAAACTTAACCCTGTGAAACGTCCTGCTACAGTCGGTGCTTTGGAGCCTATCGGCTCAAGTGTCTTCACTCATAATAATGAGGGCGAACGGCTGCCGTTGTAAGCTGAGCCACAGCGATGTTGTTAGCAGCTCATGCAGCTCCCGGAGGTGAAATCAGTTAAGGTAAGGGGCGTGACATTTCCAATACAAGCACTGCACCAATCACAACAGACTGAGCAAGCTGAGCAAACACAGAGGACTGGGCTGATGGGGAGGTGGGACATAAGCCCAAACACAGACAGAGGTGCTGCAGCAAGGGGCAGTATAAGACAAATAATGTGTTTTTTGAACATTAAAGCACATAAATCTATTCCACTAGACCCCAGTATTACATATTAATATTAATATGACCCTGAAAATAAGCATAATAGGTCCACTTTAAATAACTGTGCCATTGCAATATCGTACTTTTTACTCCATTACAGCTATTTGTCACTTAATGATTTTTTCTAAATTAAAACATATATATGTTCTGCTTATGTGATATGATGAAATACTATACTACTAATCTAACCAATATTATACAAAGTATCTAAGGGTGGCTCCACACTGACAAATTACAACATTAAAATACTCTTACATGCAAACAATATCAATCAATCAATCAATCAATCAAT